>NC_090927.1:27434986-27734986 GCF_040938575.1 Ambystoma mexicanum | reverse complement strand
AAGTAGCTGTCACCCACCCTGAACCTCTATAGGGAATTAAAAGCCTTTTTAGCATATTTTTCACTTCATTGCTACCACATTTAAAAGGATTTTGCCTGTGTTTAAAACTCCTACCTGTTTTCCTCTAAGCTTGCTAGGGGGGAACTGAATTATATTTGATTGCATTCCTGAGAACTGTGTGCGTTCCTTCCATCTCTTTACCTTGCATAGAGGCGGGGGGGGGAATTGTCAAAGAAAAGTGATTACATTGTCTTTTGTTGAAGTCATATCAAGTTTATTTTCTGTACTGCATTTTCATTCATCATTGCATTGTCCTTGAAGCCATAAAAGCATTCTCAGATACTTTATCCTCTCTATATTACTTCTAAGCCATCAAAAAGAGTGTACCACTGTAACATTATCCATTGTTGATCACTATCATCTTCACAAATGTGCTATCAAATATTAATTTACTATAAAAGTGTGATAGATATATATTGTTTAATTTTCAAATAAACCTTTTAATTTGCAAAACAAACCTACTTCTTGGCTCAGTGGGGTTAGGGGGATTCTAAGAGAGGGGTGTTATATAAGGGTTGTCATCCAGAGTAAACGAACTGGACATAAAAATATATCAATAAGGGTTTCCCTCAGCATCCCAGACTAGGCATTGACTTAGCTGTAGTGTTGAATTGAATCCGCTTACAAAAGTGTTATTCCTAAAAGACACAAGGGCAGTGATATTTTCTTAAGAACAATGGGCCTCCTCCACGGAGCATCGGGTGAGTGTGTAAAATCGGAGCACAATCTCTTTACCATGCATTTGACCCAAACCAGCACCGCCAACAGTTTCTTTATCGAGGTCTCGATGCTTGCGGCTCTATCACTGCTAGCCCACATAGAATTGTTTGTATCCAGTTTGACCCATATATATCTGAATTTGAACAATACGCTGCTACATCTAACCTGTAAAATAACAAAGGCTGATGGACCCGGCACCGCTGCTACAGCGTGAATGGGCACGATCACTTACCCAACAGCCAGCATGTTCAATCAGGTGAACGTGACGCTCGGCAATCGACTGATAACACAGAGCGATAACATGCATGCCCACCGGACCTATCTTGAGAGCCTGTTAAATTATAGCAGCAATGTCCTGGACAAACAGTAACGCAAGGCATTTCAACAGCACCACTGTGGATGGTGATAACAAAGGATTTGTGAAAAGAGCCTATCATGCCAGGACCAGCAGGGTATTTGATTCACTAAGCCACCAACAAGCTGACCTATTCTTTCAGGATAAACTAATGATTCATAGTATTGTTATGTTATGTTATTCAGATTTATAAGGCGCCAAAGCCCGCAGACATCCAGGTGCCGAAAGACAGAAGTGGTGAAGGAACTAAAATAGATCCTAACTAAACAGAATAGTCTTTAACTGTTTGCGGAAGAGAAGATGAGCCTCAATTTTACGTATCCTGGTTGGTAGTGCATTCCAGGCTTGTGCACCCTGGACATGAAAGGCCCGCTCCAGTCCACGAGATCTTTTTGTTCGTGGCAGTAACAACAGAGAGCCCTCCATTGATCGTAAGCATCTATTCGGATGATAGATATTAATCCTCTCCTTCAAATGTGACGGGGCATTTCCGAAGATACATTTATGGCATGTCGTAAGCAGTTTAAATTGGATACGAGCTGCCACCGGGAGCCAGTGAAGCTTTCTTCTAGCAGCACTAGTAGGTTCGAAACTTTTCATCTGAAAGATGATTCGTACCGCTGCATTTTGTATTTTCTGAAGCTGTTGGACATTTGCCTCACTGGATCCTCCTAGTAAGGCATTACAATAGTCAACACTTGGCAGAATTACTGCTCTTACGAGTTTTATACAGTTTTCCACCGATATTAGCGGGGCAACTTGTCTAAGTACCTTAAGATGGTAGTTGGTATTGGTAGAAACGGCTGTGACATGTGCCTCGCTGTCAAGGCTTTCCTCCATATAAGTGCCCAAGGTCTTAACTTTCTGCAGAGTCTTAATTTGATTGCCTTCAATGGAAAAGCAATTGTATTTTTGATTCAATTTAGATTGAGCGTGTTGTGACCCGAAAAGCATCAGCTCCGTTTTAGCCGCATTTAAACAGAGCCAGTTCACTGACATCCATTGTTTAATGACGTGATATGCTGCAGTCAAAGTTTGCTGATCAACTTCATAGTTCCCAGTTATGTTCAATACCAACTGGAAATCATCTGCATAATTGCAGAAAAAGATCCCCAGAGTTTCCAACTCAACACATAGAGGTAATATATAAATGTTGAACAATAAAGGTGAGAGGCATGCCTCTAAGGGGACTCTGCATGTTATTGTTTGTGGCTCAGAAACACAATCACCCCAGTAAACACAAGACTGGCAGCCCACCAAGAAGGATCTAAGCCAGATGATGGCGTTGCTGGATAAACCTCCAACAGTCGCCATCCTTTTGAGCAGGATTTTGGTGTCCAGCAAGTTGAAGGCTGCCGAAAGATCTAATAGCATCAGCAGCCCCGACTTGCTGTGCTCCAGTTTACCAAGCATGTGTGTTTGTAAGTCCAAAAGCGCGGATTCAGTTCCATGAAAACTCCTGAAGCCTGATTGCTTCACGTGTAGCTTACCGGTGTTAAATACGTATGATTGGAGCTGTGTGGTAGCTACCTTATCAATTAGTTTTAGAAAGAACAGGGTATTTGTAATAGGTCTTAAATTGGCTGCATGCAACAGATCCAGACCAGGTTTTTTCAACAGAGGAGTAACTGCCACACTTTTTATAGATTGAGGAATGGAACAAGTACGGAAAGATGAACTAACAAACCGACAGAGAAACGGAGCAAACAGTTCTCGATGTTCCAGTATGTATTTTGAAGGAAAAATGTCCCCTGGGCAATTAGTGGGGTGCATGTTTTTTAATAGCTCCAGAATTTCAACTGAATTAGGTTCAGTAAAATTGAAGGTGCCTAGAGAATTAGTTGGATTGTCTATTTTTGAAGGTTTAGGTATAGGCGGAGGATCAAGCAATGGAGAGTCAGTGTTTCCTGTTCAATTTTCTTTTGGGCTTTTACAGTTTATCTGCAAAGGCCTTCTGAACTCTATTGCAGTCATCAGTAGTAGGTTTGATATCGGAGTTACAAACCATAGGTTTCTCCCAAGTTCTGAAAAGACGGAAAAGTTCCTTTGTCTTATCTCCAGCCTGGTTTATTTGATCATCATAGTGGGACTTCTTAGTCTCTATGATCATCGCCTTGTACTGCTTCTCAATGAGTTTCCATGCTAACAAATTCTCATTGGATTTACCTTAATGCCAGGTGTGTCCCGCCTGTCTCTCGCTAGCTTTAAATTCAGCTAGAATAGGAGTAAACCACTTATGGCGGTTGGGCAAGTCTTTGACTATTTTGTCTTTTAAGGGGGCATACTTATCCAACATTTCCAACATAACTTCATTATAGACTTTTGTGAGCCTCTCAGGGTTATCCCGTTCTCCTGTTTTATCCATGAGTGACTCCACATAAGTCTTTAAAACATCTGAGGTAATATTCTTAAAATTACGGGATTTAACTGTGTGTGCCGTAGTGTGCAGTCTTACTGGTTTAACAGGGAGCTCCAAACAGCACGTCAAGAGATAATGATCAGACCAGATAGCATTGATCTTAAAGTGAAACTATCCAGAAACACAGACGCTTTCTGCCTCATGAGTGAGGACGCCGAGCAATGCAAACTAGTCATCATATCGGCCAGTTTATTCATTAAGCATGTACGCGTCTCACCAACGGTTAGACTGGAGCATGCAGAGGCGCCGCGGTAACAGTGAAGACAACCTGTCTTTTATTTTAGGGCAGCTCCCTAAAATAATCATCATGGGGATTGTTGAAACAATGGCCCTCAATGGGGCATATGATAAAAACCCCTTTGGGTTCAAACACTGTAACATGAACTATGCTTCGCTGCACAAGGACAGTGTTTTGATCCCCGCCAAAGCGTATACTCCAACTTTGGACTTCTGAACATAATCAGAAAATACATGGGGTTGGTGACTGTCATGGGTAAACACATGTGCAATGTGCCGGGTTCATTTACATGCATCGAATATGCTCTCGGCTATACCCTACTGGCCTTTGATGTAAGACTTGATAAGGCATCAGCGGGGTGTTTCAACTTCGCAAGGACCAGAAACCTATGCACTGCGATAAAGTTTGAAAGAAACCTAACCACCACAAATTCGCTGCTAGTGTGGAGCATTTTCAATAGCGTTTCCTGAGATCAAATTTTTGATATTTAATGGACACTCTACAGATAAGAGGATTTCTGTGCAAGCATAGACACGCACGTAAATTAATTCCAGCAATACATGTCCCAGCAGTCTGCCCAGATATCGCCCTGTAAGCGTGGTGGTGAACACCGGCCCGCAGGACTTGGTTGGAACACACTGGATAGCTCTGTGGCTTGAGGAGGGAATGCTAACGATGTTTGACAGTTTGGCATGCTTCCCGCACCACCCTATATACGCCAGAGTTTTAACAGACTAAGAACAAAGCATTGCAAAGTATGTACGCTATATTACTGTACCGGTTCAAGACTCTAAAGCCATGACATGCGGTTGACTGTATATTCTTCATCACTCAAATGTCAGAATGGAGAGCGATGTCCTCTGCTTTCAAAATGTATTCGAGCAACCCCATGTAAAATGATAAAATAGTGACCAGATTTGTTAAGAAGATGCTACACCACGTGCATAGATCTCGCAAATTGTTTACAGTGTGTCAAAAATATAAATGTGTATCATCTATACACTGATACATGTGTCAGTACAATAGCTTTTTTCTTAAATAATAAAAACCAGCCATGTTTATGAATTGAAAACATCTATTAATAGAAAGACTTATTTAATACTGCAGGAAAAATGTTATAGCAGAAGATAGCAGCAAAGAATTATACACATTCAACAAGGGCCCCCCCGCATTACTCTGATAACCATACAGGCCTGTCACGGCCTTGTCGGTGTCTATACATTTCAGAGTCACGCATGCCGGAGCCGGCTAAAGAATCCGTAAGCCAACTGGTATTCCACCCCCATTCAGGGCTGGGTGAGCGGGGGCTGCTTATGGGTGTGTTTAATGGGCTGTGTTGTTGGTGTGGAGTTGCCAGAGCCCCAGCTTTTAGCCGCTCCAGAAGACTGTGTTGGGTGACATTACCCACAACCAGTCTGTATATTTAAATCAGCCACCGCCTGCATAAACTCGTTCCATCCGATGGGGGAATTTATTGTAGAAGTGGGGTATCGGTTTGTAACACTTCATACTAGATCGTGCAAGTTCGAACCCCTTAGAACCCTGCTTTTATAAACAAACTCTCCCCTATCAGTCCACATGGCCACACCCTTTGCAAGTTTCATCTTATGTAGCAGTAGTTCTGCTTTAGGTTTAGAGCATTGGCTAAGCGTGTTTAACACATCAGCCACAACCAAATCGGTCCCCAACGGTTCCCTCACACCGCTGGATTCTTCGGGCGGCATGTATAAAGTTAGTTTGTTTTTCTCTGCATCGCCGAGTCGGGTATGGTGCATAATATTCAAATATACTACCGCTTTATTATGTGCCGATAAATAGATATGTTCAAAACATGCTTAATTTCTGAGTCAAAATGCATGCTAGCAACTTTTTGTATATCCCAATCCGGCAGAGCTGTGGGAGCCATCAGGTTTTCTAACTGACGCTTGACCACAAGATACATTTTATGGGCGTGTTCCATTATTGTCCCCGAACAAGCTGGTGACTAGCGGTAAGGCTATGCCTATGAGCGATCCTATGAACCCAGTGGCCTGCCAAAACACTTTCTTTTTGAACGCACTTATTTGACGGTGTGTCAGGGGGACGTTTCCCTTTAAAATGTTCAGAGCAATTAACAAAATAGCGGCCACCAGATCGTCGGAGGCAGCGGCTAGAATGGCCTTACGTTGTTGAGGGGTGGCATATACAAGCATTTTACACAGCGCAATGTTTCTTCGTATGCTTGTCGACATGCTGAAAGCGCGACATGTCTCTCCATATATGGAGGGACATAAAAAGGGCACTCATAAAAAGAGTAAAAAGACTAGGTAAGAGGGGAAGAAGATCCCCTTCACCTAAGGATGAGGTCAAAGCAAAATGTTCGGGGGTTGTCACAGGTCAGGAAGATTTACCATTGATATGAAAATCTTACCTAACAATAAGTGCTGAATACAGGGGAGAAGTGGGCAGCTCCCCCCTTTGCTCATTAGAGATAGAGGAAGAAACCTTGCTTTACACCCGTGGGGATAGAGATGTTTTTTCCTTTATGAGACTGTGTGCAGTGTCACCGTGGCTGCAGAATAAACTCAGTTGGCTTTAAGTCAAGCCAGCAAACTGCACTGTTGGTAATACAGTGATTTTTGCCACAATCAGGGATCCAGTTCTGATGTTGAATTATTTGAAGGAAGAGTGAGTGGCACGTGCTAAAGTAGAAAGCTCAGCAGGTTATGATTTCTGTGATCAGTTATATTTTCAGAGTGGTTTGATTTTTTTATGTAGGGAGGCAACATGGAGCCTCTGCATGTTGCCTTCCTACCTACCCCAGCCCAAAACCAACCAAACCCCTTCCCCTTCCAACTTACCTGCAAGACCAGAGCATTGATCTCCGGTCCCATTGCTCCTTCCAATCTCGGCCGCTGCCATAGAAATGGAAAAGGGACGTAGTCCATTTTCCCTACATTGGTGGGCATCTTTTTTTAAATTTGTTTTCCTCCTCGGGAGTTTGGCTGCGCAAGCAGCATGACTCTTCGACGGGAAAAAGAAACTATTAGCACCCCAGATAAACACTGGGGTGCAAATGGGTTTCACACTCTGGTGGTGGGGCGGACATGGCCAGTAACTGTCCACAGCTCTCGACGAGGCACTCGCTTTGCTCGGGCATACCATGACTCAGGCTGGCAGGCTGTTACCGTTCATGTCGGCCCCCCCGCCGGGGCGTGAAAGTCATATTAGACTATGTCCCTGAAGAAGGACTCAGAGTAGTATGAAATGTAGTATGAAAGCATTGGACTTTTTTTGCCTCCACATTAAAAATGGACAAATCTGTTTTTATACATTTATGTAATAATAAACATTTGTTACACTTGTTTACAGTGATTTTATGAATGGAATGACCAATTCATGGATATTCCACCTGAGAACACACACCATGAAGGAAAGTTTTCTTGATCATAGATCAGGGTTATGTAAAAAGCGCACATTTGTGAGGGCAGTAGTTGTCCACACACCTGCACTTTAAACTATTTATGAATATGTAACGAGAAAACCTGATTTAGGTGGTTTCCACCTCCTTATACTCAGTCTCCTCTAACGTCTCAACATGCGGCCTCTGCATAAAGCCCAATGTCCCAAAGGGGAACTCCAGAATAGTCCACTGGCCTCAACGGGGAAAGTCTACAACATATGCCCCACCGGATCCCCCCCCCCCGTAGAAGTATCCCACTGCCCCCCAGGACTCCCCAGATGCCTTTACAGACCGCCACTGTGTCCCGGGGTGAGACAATGTGTTCCTGAGTGACCAAAGTGCTGATGTTCGGGTATAAATAAAGTAAAGCACTCAAAAACTAGAAATCAAAAAATAGGTGTCCTCACAGAACTACAGTTTCTTAATTAACATTTAGGCATTGTAAATAGTGACCTTAAATCATTGGGGTCATAAACAACCCCAAGGTTACAACTCTGCTGAATTACAAATATATGTGTGTGTAAAAAGTCAATGTAATACATGTCCACTTCCTGTACTACCGTGAAATACAATTATTCAAATATATATGGTATTCATGTGATAATCAGAACGTTAACAAAATCATTTGGGCACCACCTCTTTCACTCGCAAGTGCGGAACATCTCCATCCACAGTCATGCTTCTTCAGGACCTTCATAAAAAGGTAGAAATGTTTCAAACACAAGAGCACAAAATGGCTCCAGTTCCCATTAGACCACTTCACTGCTGAAGGGAGGTGGCCACTGGAGGAGTACGTCCTACAGGCTGGCACCCTCTCTTATTTCTGCTTGTCGACACGTGCGTGTGTACACAATCAGTCCTGGGTAAATGTGTGTTCACATTTAATGTGCCACATACAGATATATGAATTTGCATACGTGGGGCACAGCATTAATAAACGCTGTAGCATAGCTCAGTGGCAACGCACTTGTCTTGGAAGCAAGATGGCACAGAGCAAGACAGGTTCGAACCCCGGCTGCGCGCTTAGAAAAAAAAGCAATTATAATAATAAAAGGCAGGTACAAACAGCAGTCTACCCCCACCCTTTTTGGGAGGTAATCTACGGTACCCAGTCATTGTACCGAAAACAAAACAGAGTGGTACAATTCACCGAAGGCCATAATACCAAAAAAAACTGAAAATATTAATCAAATATATATTGGCTTGTAGAGTAAGGGGTGAAAATGAGTCGGGATGGGGTTGGGGTGGAGTTATAAGGGTAGAAAATCAGGGGATTTGGGGGGCAACATATAACCGGATTCTAACTCAACCTTGTGTTTTCTTAACATCTTGGATGGTGTGTGGGTAGTAACTCATAATGGTTTTTCAAATACTGCTCCAGTAACACCTTTTATTGATAGTTCTGAATGAATCTTTGACATTAGTAGATTAGAGAGGATGAGTTTTTTTAGGCGCCTCATCGTCGCACACTAGAATAAGCACAGCCACTACCACGGGATACTTAGTATCATGCAGGAACATTTACCTTGGCAATCCAGGTGTACAAATAATTTGGCTTTTTCTCTCTCTTTAGTATTTTCAAGATCCCCAGGCAGCCACTGTCAAATTCACCAGAAGGGGAATCCAAGGCCTTGTGGGCCAAGAGAGCACTACCAAAATCCGCTCCAACCTCCTGTCCCGGACCTCGCTAATCTATGGAAAGGGGGAGCTGCATATAGCAGATCCATGACAACTTCAAGGACCCTCGCTCGGCAACCTGGGGCAGAACAATGGAAGATGGGCATGCTCCAGAGTGGCAAACAGATGCTGGCATGGATAACCAAATCACGCTAGAATTCTCCAAAGCGGCATTTCCTGGGAGGAGGACGACACCCAACAGAGTCTGTCCCCTGGCCCATTGTCCACCTCTGGATATGCATTGTCTTCAGGAACACCAGTTGTGACTCTTCCTATTCCCCTAAAATGTGTGCCAAGTCCCTCCATGGACAGAGACTGAGTGACAACACCAAGCGTCCCTGCACCCTTTCAAAAAGGCCACGAGAGGCGTGGCAGTAGCCTCCAACTCCATCCATTTGGAGGAATGCTTTCTCTTTGGCTGGGCCCACTCTTTCTCATAAATTCATAAGTGAACTCCCGAGCATGGCTTCCATCCTGTGCCATTACATCTCCACTAAGAACAATCAACATGGATTGTGCCAGCGAGAAACTGCTCCTCAGCACCAGGGTCACTGGCAACACAGTCTCGAATTCCTGAGAAGTAGGACAACAATGCCTGTTAAAGTGAGAGACGAGAGTCCTCAGGTGCCTTCAAGCCCGCTGCACCATGAATACACAATTTGCCATATACTCCTGCACCTGGATCAGCATACTGGCTGATGCCACCTCCAAGCTGTCCAACTTCTACAACAAATCCTGAAGATGGACACCCCGAGCCATCGGAAGCAAGACCCTTCCCATGTCCATCTGAAACTGGACTCCAATGAACGTCAGCTCCTAAGAGATTCAGGCCAGAACATGCAGATGAACCTTCAAGGACACTTTCACCAGGCAATTGCCTGAATATTCTCTAGGTGAAGAGAAACCAAAGCTGGAGCACCTTTGGGGCTGTCTTCAACACAAATGGGAGAATCCAGAACTGGAAGTAGTGACTCCCCACTTCAAACCAATAGACCTGTCAATGACACCCCATGATCAGGACATGGACGTATGCGTCCTGAAGGTCTATTGAGGTGGTTGATATTCCCCAAATCTATTACTAAGTGGACCAGAAAGATGATTGCATAAAACCCACGGCCCACACAGGTCAACAACACATGAACCCTCTCATTCAGTTCCAATCTCTTGAGCATTCTACTTGATCTCTCTTCTGCCTTTGACACTGTCAACCATTTCATTCTCATACAAAGGCTCCACGATACTCTAGGTATTTTGGAACGGGCACTGGTGACTGCTCTTTCCATGTCATCCTGGGCACCTTCTGCTCTGCTGCTTTCTTCTCTACCTGTGGTGTCCCCCAGGGATCTATCCTCTCCACCTGGCTCTTTAACATTTACCTTGCACAACTGGCATGCCTCACCTCCTCCTTCTCCCTCAACTTCCAGTGTTATGCAGATGACACTCAACTCTTGTTCAGACTTCCTGCTGACTCACACGTACCTTCCTTCATCCCTAACTCCCTGTCTGCCATCGAGGCTTGGTGCTCTTCCAATTATCTCTGCCTCAATGCCAGCAAAATTGAGATCCTTCTGATTGGGACCCCTGCCCCCTCCTTCTTCCCTCCTCTCTGGCCTTCCACCTTCCGCTCTCCCCCTGCTCCTTCTTCTGATGTGAGAAACCTTGGAGTCATCTTTGGCTCCTCTTTATCCTTCCTCCCTCACACGCATGACATTGCCAAGAAGTCCCACTTCAAAATCTTCCTTCTCAAAGGAATGCTCCCATTTCTCACTTTCCCCAGAAGCTTACTGTTTCCCGAGCCCTGGTTCTCTCTAGGCTCGACTATTGCAATCGCCTCCTCCAGAATCTACCTTCTTCTACCCTGCGACCCTTTCAGCTAATCCAGAATAGAGCAGCAATACTTATGCTTGCCCTTAAGCCCAGGGACCTTATCTCTCCTGCCGTAAAAAGCCACCACTGGCTCCCGGTTGCCACATGGATCAAATTCAAATCCCTCTGCATCATCCACACGGCTGTCTTGGGCCGGTAACCACACTATCTGCAACTCTCTCTTACCAAATACTCTCCTTCTAGACCACTACGCTCCTCTTGCACCAACTCCCTGTGTGTAAAGCGTTTCGCTAAACAGAGAGCAGGAGGCCGCTCGCTTTCCTCAGCTGGTTCCCTCCTCTGTAACAGCCTCCCCCTCCCTCTGCGTCTTGAGCAGGACCTTCTGATGTTCCGTAAACACTTCAAGACTCTCCTCCTTTCCTCCTCCTTCCTTCCTCTGCAAATCCCACAGTTGCTGTGATTGGTGTCTTGCACCCTTATTCATCTTCTGGGCCTCTGACCATTCACAACCAATTTTCCCAGCATCTTTCTTCCTCAGCACTTCCCTAGGCACCCTCTCTGCACTGGAGATTCGCTCTTTCCACCCAACGTGGCTCCTGGCCGCATAGCACTTACCACAGCTTGCACTTCATCTGCGGCTCACCCTCGAGCATGGACACCACAACACCAACCCCACCGCCCTCTTCCTTCCTGCACTTGCACGTTCTGAATACTCACAAAGCATAGTAGGCCGTCCCTTCCCCCACTGTATTTCTTTTGTATTTAATTGTTCTGCTATCCCATGTTCCCTCCCTGATTCCCTGGGGTGCTTACATAATGTAATTCCATTATAAACGCCTAACAAGCAAACAATAACTAAATAAATAAATAACTGTGGGCCAAGGAGTGATGGTGGACCCTGAGTGCAATGAAGGGGCCAGTCATTCTATCTCACCCCAGCCACATTACGAGATTGGCACATGGATCGGATGACCAGCTTTTATATACTCACCTGACGAAATAGCACACATGACCTCACACCGGTCTCAGCTGATCATTAGGACTTTTGCACTCCCTGAAGAGGATGGAATCTGGAGGAATTATGATCAACCATCTCCCTCACTTTTTTCCTGTGCCTTGGTTCAGAACAAGATAGAGGCATGTCAGTTTTGCAAAAACAGGCCACTGAGAATGATAAGATGCCTTGGTATTATGTCTGAACTTACCCGCATGCTTGTCCACTTTAAAAGCCCTTTATGCCTTGTTGCCTAGCAAGTCCGGAAACAGCTTGGCAACCTAAAAAAGCAGCTTAAAGCTGTCACTGCTATTTTTAGTTTTATTTTTTATATTTATATAGCGCACTAAACCCGAGGGCAGCAAGGCGCTTTTACAGGAGCATAGGAATACTTGGCACAAGTAGTATGGACATTATGCATAGTTCCTCTAGGTGCTCAGCCTTTTGTGCCAGCAGGATTTATCCTCTCTGAGGGAGGGGGTAATGCGTTCCACTGTTTTGCTGCTGTAACAAGGAAACTGGAGCCTTCTGCTTGTGTCGGTCTGAATTTTGGTCGAATGATTTGGTTTGCACAGGCAGTTCTGGTCGGTCTTGATGATTGAGCCTTGGTGAGCATTTGAACGGGGTAGAGGGACAGTCTTGGAGAGGCATTTGTGGGTGATGACTAGCGTTTTGAATTTGATCCGTTCTTGAATGGACAACCAATGAGATGGGCATCTGTTTTTGGGAATGTTTGGGGCCAAGCGAAGGGCATTGTTCTGTATCACTTCCAGTTTGCGCTGGTAAGTGTCGGCTAGCATGGTGTTGCAGTAGTCCAGTCTGGTGCCTATGACTGCCCAGGTAATGGTCAGGGGACTATCAGCCGGACAGGTAGCTGCTGCAAGCATTGATGAGTTTGATGGTGTAGGCGGCAGAGGAGGAGATGGCGTTGACTTGGCGTGTGAGTGAGAGCGAGGCATCTAGGTGGACCCCCAATGTCTTTACAGACTGGGAGACCAAGATGGTTATTCCATCTATTGAGAAGGAGGTATTTTGTTGATCAAGGTGTTTTAGCACAGAGGGCAGGCCAACTATGAATAGCTCAGTCTTTTTGTCATTTACACAAAGGAAGTTCATTGCCATGCATGCTTAAATGACTTGGTAGAAAGAGTTCAGTTTGTCTGAGTCTTGGGTGTAATTGATAGATAGGTGGAGGAGAATTTTGGTGTCATCAGTGTGTGATATGCCGATGGAGTCAAGGAGGTTGATCAGAAGTTTTGTAGGATTTTGTATATTATGGTGGAGACACAGGAGATTTGGGGAGCGCTGCATGTAATGGGTGCTGGTAGAGCATTTATAATTTCTTGAAGACTTGGGAAAGTTCTGTCCAACAAGAAAACGTCGATCCAGCTAGAGGCTTCTGGAGAAAATTTGGCAGCAGCGGAAAAATGTTGGCAAAGTGTGTTTTGTTGACTAGGTTGAACGTTGCTGAGAGGTTAAGGATAAGCAAGAGGGCTGATTTGCCAGAGTCTTCAATTTCATGTAGGTTATTTTTCAGATGTAGCAGGGCTGGTTGCGTTGCTGTGAGTGGGTCGGAAGCTGGATTGGCTAATGCCCAGGATGCTGTTGGTTTCAAGATATGGCTAGATTTGGATGTAGGCGGCCCAATCCAAAATTTTGAGGAGCAATGGGACTGTTGTGATGGGTGGATTGGTGGTGGGGGCGTGGGGTCCAATGATGGCTTTTTAGCAGTGGAAGAACCCATGCTTCCTGAAGGCTAGAGGGGACCCGGCATGATGAGAAGGAGGAGTTAATGAATGTGGCCATGAAGGGGATCAATGCTTCGGCGCAGTCCTTGATGACGGAGGCAGGGCAGGTGTCCCCTATATATGTGATAGGCTTTAGGCCTTTTAGTATGGTGCTGACCTCATCTTCAGTGACCATTTTGGAGTCAAAGGTGAGGAGGTCTGGCAAGCCAGTTGGGGGTGGGAGGTTTGGCGGCTAGGTTGATGGTGCTAGGGGCGATTTTTTTCAGCTGACATTTCGATTGCAGAGTGACCTTTTTGCCTAGGAGGGCATTTTGGATCTCATTGCACCTGGACTTATCTTTGGTGAAGTCAAGTGTGGGAGAGGAGAGGGTTTCGAGTTCTCAGAGAATGGTGAAGATCTCACGAATGTTGGAGTTAGCGTTGGCAATTCTGGTGTTATATGTGGTGGATTTCGCTTGAAGGATCGCCTGCTTGTAGGTTATTGCGGCATTGGCAAATTGGGCATTGAGGGATGGGGAGGGTGTCTTTCTCCAAGCAGTCTCATCAGTGTGTTTTACAGTGTGGGTAGGCGGGAAATCCAGCATAAACCATGAGTTCTGGTGCATGGAGGGCTTGGTTTTGCGAGGGACGCAATGGTATCAATCGCCCGTTTTGAAGTAGAGATTGGCAAGTGTGTGTGGGTCGGTATGTGAAGGGTCGAGCAAGGGCAAGATGCAGTCTTTCGTGAGTTTATACAATCTGTGTACAAGGGTGGGTGGGAGGGCGGTGAGCTAGGCATGAGGTCTGCTGAGCAGGACTGAGAATGAGATCATGTGATGGTCCCTCCAAGGGTAGGAAAGGTTGGAGTGGATTGATACCTAGCAGTTGACGTTGACTAACCAGTCCAATATGTGCCCCTTGGAGTGGGTGGGGGATGTGACACGCTGGTGGAAGCCTAGGGTGTTGAGGGCATCAGAAATGGAGGTTGCCTTGTTGTGGTTTGGGTGGTTAAGACCTAGGTTAAGGTCTCCTCGGAGGATGCTTCTTGCGGTCGGTTTGATGTTAGTGGGGATCAGGTGTAGGATGTCTTCCTCGAATGAGAAGAGTGGACCAGGGGGGCGATAGATGAGGTGTGTGGGAGATATGTAGTTTGATTGACAGGAGGTTGCAGTTTTGTGGGTGTAAGGTATAAAGTTTCCTGATGGTGAGGGAGTCTCTGGTTATCAGGGCGACTCCTCCACCTCTTGCGTCTAGTCTGGTTTATAGTCATAAAACCGAAAAAAAAATCCCGAAAAAAAAAATCTCGAAATGAAAAGGTCGAAAAAAAAAAGTCGCATTTTTTTTAATGACGTTTTTTGTTCGGAATGGGGGGGTTTCCCCCCACCCCCCTTTTTTTCATTTTTTTTTATTTTACCCCTTTTTTTTACTTAACTGACCCCAAAAAAGCATATAATTAAATAAATAAAAAATTCGACTTTTTTTCGATATTTTTTTTTCGAGATTATTGTAATTCGAGATTTTATTTTCGGTCTTTTGACTGACCACCGTCTAGTCTATCACTGTGTGCTATGAAGTAGCCTCTGGGGATGTTGATAGAGAGGGAGGGACCTGATGTGGCTTGTAATCAGGTTTCCATAACTGCTAACAGGTCTAAGTCATTGGACAAGATGAGATTGTCAATGTCCATGGGGCAGACTTAAATAGAACAGGTGTTTACTAGTGCACAACTTACTATAGATGCTGGTAGATTGGAAGCTGAGGTAGCAGCGGAGCTGCTAGGTGCACTGGTAGTGGCTGCGATGGCACGATAGGGCAGAACAGCAGAGGAGCTGCTGGATACACTCGTGACAGCTGCAGTGGCAGGTGGTGGCTGTGATGGCAGGGCAGTTCAGAGTAGCTGTGGAGCTGCTAGGTGCACTGGTAGTGGCTCCGGTGGCAGGGCAGGTCAGAGTATCAGTGGAGCTGCTAGGTGCACTGGTGGTGGCTGTGATAGCAGGGCAGGTCAGAGTAGCAGTGGAGCAGCTGGATGCACTGGTGGTGGCTGTGGTGGCAGGGCAAGGCAGAGTAGCAGTGGGGCTGCAAAGTGCACTGGTAGTGGCTCCAGTGGCCGGACAGGGCAGAGTAGCAGTAGGGCTGCTAGGTGCTCTGGTAGTGGCTGCGGTGGCATGGTAGGGCAGAGTAGCAGTGGAGCTGCTGGATACACTGGTGGTGGCTGCGGTGGCAGGGCAAGGCAGAGTAGCAGTGGGGCTGCTAGGTGCTCTGGTAGTGGCTGCGGTGGCATGGTAGGGCAGAGTAGCAGTGGAGTTGCTGGATACACTGGTGGTGGCTGCAGTGGCAGGGCAGGTCAGAGTATCAGTGGAGCTGCTAGGTGCACTGGTGGTGGCTGTGATGGCAGGGCAGGTCAGAGTAGCAGTGGAGATGCTGGATGCACTGGTGGTGGCTACAGTGGTAGGGCAAGGCGGAGTAGCAGCGGGGCTGCAAAGTGCACTGGTGGTGGCTGTGATGGCAGGGCAGGTCAGATTAGCAGTGGAGATGCTGGATGCACTGGTGGTGGCTGCGGTGGCAGGGCAAGGCAGAGCAGCAGTGGGGCTGCTTGGTGTGCTGGCAGTGGCTGCAGTGGCATGGTAGGGCAGAGTAGCAGAGGAGCTGCTGGATACACTGGTGGTGGCTGCAGTGGCAGGGCAGGTCAGAGTATCAGTGGAGCTGCTAGGTGCACTGGTGGTGGCTGTGATGGCAGGGTAGGTCAGAGTGGCAGTGGAGATGCTAGATGCATTGGTGGTGGCTACGGTGGTAGGGCAAGGCAGAGTAGCAGTGGGGCTCCAAAGTGCACTGGTAGTAGCTCCAGTGGCAGGACAGGGCAGAGTATCAGTGGGGCTGCTAGGTGCACTGGTGGTGGCTGCGGTGGCATGGTAGGGCAGAGTAGCAGTGGAGCCGTTGGATACACTGGTGGTGGCTGCGGTGGCAGAGCAAGACAGAGTAGCAGTGGGGCTGCTAGGTGCACTGATGGTGGCTCCGGTGGCAGGACAGGACAGAGTAACAGTGGGGCTGCTAAGTGCACTGGTGGCGGTTTTGTTGGCAGGGCAGTGCAGAGTAGCAATGAAGCTGCTAGGTGCACTGGTGATGGCTGCAGTAGCAGGCCAAGGCAGAGAGTTGGTAGTGTTATTTGTAGGGTTCAGCTCTGAATCAGGAGGAGGTGGCCTGGGATCAAATGTGGAGGTGGGGTTTTGAAAGGGAGTTAGTGGGGTGCGATGGTGGAAAGGTCTCTTACTGTTGTTAGGTTTGCTATGGAGAGATGGGGGATTCTGTGCCAGGGCTAGGCAGCTGGGGGTAGGAGTTTCCTGACAATGGTTTGGTAGGGTAAGGATTGTTGGTTAGAGCATCTCTTCTTGCATATGGCAGCACTGGAATTGGGTTTGTGGAAGATGGCTATAATTTTGCAGTATTTTGGAGTTGGATTTGGGCTGGATCTTTGTTTCTGGCGAGCTGGGAGAGTGGTTGTGTGTTCATTAGGGACCAGAGTGGCATTGTGAGATGTCCTGTGGACCGAGGAGGAGCACACCTATGATGGGAGAGGTGCAGGCCTGGTGGGCAGGCAGCGGTCCAGAAAGGGCAGTCTGACTGTGAAGCTCTTGGGTTGGGGTCGTATTTCTTGTCAAGGAGTTAGAGTGATGTCTATGCGGCTCATGGAGGTTGGCGCAGCACTCCTGATGTTTGATAGATGGGTACAGCAGCTGAGGCGTGCATTGCGTGATGAGGTGGATAGTGGGTGGTGGGTGGTAAGGGGTGTGAGCTGGCATTACGGCGAGTGAGGCAAGTGTGCAAGTGGGAGGGGCGCATGGGGGGTTGGTGGGCAAAGGGAGCGTGAGCTGGTATGCATGGATGCTGGTGCCAGCCATTGGATGTTGAGTGGGACATCCATCGATAGTACCGTGGGCATGATGGCTGTGTGATGGGGGAAGAGAATTGGCAAGAAGGGTGTGCAAATATACTTTTCATGTTGAGGGATCACATAACTTGTTGATAATAGGGGTACATGGCCCAATCGGTTGGACAGGCCCAGACAGGTAAAGCCCTTGAAAGTGGCCTTCCAAGGGGGCCACCAGCTTCGCCTGTTGGACTGCAGGCAGTGGAGGAGTGCCTTAGAGACCACTGGTCTAGCACAAACGTTGCTGGACTGCAGCCCAGGCCGTGAAGAGCTTGATGAACACAGCGTAATGGCAGCAACCATCTTAGAGGTGAGCTCGCACTCCCTACCTTCTTTTGTGCTCTGGATATCGCTTTCCCAGAGTAGATGCACGGCGGGGCCCACGGTGTGCATATGTTGCTGAATCCACCTAGATGTTAATTCATGGGCCCTTGAGAGTGGCCCTTCAGAGGGGACCACACGCTTTGCCTACTGGTTGACTTGTGTTAGGTAGAATTTCAATCTTGTGGGTAATTCTCCCCACTTTGTGAGTCCCCCAGCATTTTTGCTGGGCGATTGGATTTTTGGTCTGATTCCTCTTAATGAATGGGAACCTTTTTCCACACATTTGCTCTGTCCCTGGGAACTATTATTACTACTTCTTGGCACTGTTTAATGAGTTATGCTTTCCTCCAACTTTTTCTGTCATCAACATTTTATTATTGCAGCCCACAGCACTTTCTGTGCAGTGCTGCTGGGAGCTCCTTGGGCTGCCCCTTTTCTTTTCCCTGTGATACCACTGTTATCAGGGAAGGGGCATACTTGTTATCCTCTCTGATTTTTATTCTGTGAGACCATCACACCCCACCTTATGCAGAGTGCTGAGGAGAAACATTGTCTTCCTTTTCTCACTTTTCCAGTAACTTTTAGTTACTGATCCAGGTTCATCTGACAGGTTGGTATAACTTTCTGCCTAATATGTTGTGGAGTTTTGTCACCGTCTGCCATCGCAGCTGTGGTAGTGGACACAAGGGACACCATTGACCTAAAATGGCGGATATACTTTTTTAAGCCCTTTTCACAGTGACTTGGCACTTCTTGGGTCTTCTCCTACCGGCCTGGAGGGGATGGTCTTGATGGGTCTTTTGTCTTTGCCGGGGTTCCCATGGGAAGCCTGCGAAGACTCTCTGAATGCTTGAAAGGACAGGAAGCAGGGGGTGCCTGAAACCCCTCTGGTCTTTGTCCTGCCGTGTGCCTGCCTGGAACCAGTCCAGACATGGTGGCTGGCTGTCCCCATTGGACAGCCACCCCCCAAAGTGCGAATGAATGAATGCCTGGTGATGACTGGACTCAGCCGGTTTCCTGCATAAAAGGCAAGGGTCCTGGAGCTGAAACTCAGTGTCAACCACTGGACCTCAAGATCCAAACAGGAATTCGCAAAAGAACGACCCGAGCAACTTCCAGAAAATGCAAGAGCCATTGAGCGACTGCTGTTGACCAAAAACCAAATTCAGAGCGACAGGGAAGAGCTGCTGAAGCCATCTTCCTCTCTTGGACTGGTGGGCCCAACCAGACTCAAGACCATCCCAAGAGGAGCTGCGACCTTCCAGGGCTGCAATTTCTCAATACCTCATTGTGTGAAGCACCATTTCCAGAAGTCTGGTTTCAGCTGGAACCTTGTGGGCATCCTCCTGGGCCTGCAGGGACACTCTCCCACTCTGAGACGACCCCACACCGAGTTGCGGACTGCGAAAAGGAGAGAAGAGCTGCCACAAAGCCTATGAAGGGCTGCAACACGCATGTACATGACGATACGCTGTGGGGCATCCCAGTGACTGATTGCAACTGTCTGCACCTGCCAAAGTTCCTTCATCAGCCACAAAGGTCCAAGAAACCTGCATCCGAGTTTGCTGCCTCCTCACCTTGGGGACCATCCTAGTGCATTGCTGCCTTCTTTGCTAAGGTACTGTCCCATCCCCTGGTACTCGGCTGGGGCTTGTTTGCTCATGGGGGCTGCATTCAGCTGCCTTTTGCACCCCTCTAGAGCCTGCCTTGAGTCCCAATGGATAGGATAACCATTGGCGTAACACAAAATGTGGGGGCCTCCCTGCGAGCCATGTTGAGGGGGCCATCCCCAACTTGGCAACAAATCACGGGTAATGCCACACTCTGGTCCGGCCTAGATTATCATGTTTGAACAATACGAACAAATGTGCTGCTGAAGGGGTATGCCGCACACTGTACTAGGAGAAAGATATACATATGTGTTTTAATGCAATATACAGAAAACTTTCTGAGAAAAATTGGCTAAAAAGCCAGAGTGATTGCAATTGTTTTGTAGGTTAACACCAATCCAATACATGCAAGTCACCATCAGTGAACAGGAACATTAATGCTTTGCTATTAAAAATGTCATGCCACATTGAAAACATGTCCCATTGGCTGCCCAATGTAGACCAGTGTAGACACGTAATAACATTACAGTAAAGCATTCCAGACCATATTTATACATACCTAGACTGGTTGCACAAAAATGCAAGTCGAAGCAATAACAGTCATCAAGAAGAGAGCACACATTCAAGCCTTGGTCTCTGCAGCCTCTAACAACATGGCCAAACTCTTTAAAATCTGAAAGGAACTGGTCAATCCTGTTGCGGTCTCTATCTCCTGTTTCCTCCCAGGCACTCTGTATGGCTCTGGCCTCTCACTTCTCTGCTAAAACTCGGGATATCCTGTCCTCTATCTCCTCTTCCTCTCCCTCGTCCTCTCTCGGCCCCCCTTTGGTCATCTCTACCTCTCCTCCTCCTTCCTCCTCTTTCTCTCTGACAACACATGACAAGGTTTCTAGACAAGTCCAATCTATGAAAGTGTCATCCAAACAGGTGCTCCCTGCTCCTCCAGAACCATCAAGGACCATATTGACACCCTCTCTCCAGTCTCGACCGATTTCTGTAAATACTCTTTCGCCACTGGAACTATCTGCCAATCTCCATCACCCCTTTCCTAGGCAAACTCTTGGAAAGGCTGGCCATCTCCCAGCTTACTCTTCACACTGAATCTGTCGATTGTCTCAATGAATAACAGTCTGACTTCAGAGCTGCCAGAGGCACAGACACTGCTCTCCTGAACATCTGTGAAGATCTGCTCTCTAACCTTGAGTCCAGCATTCCTTCTGTTCTAATCCTCCTTGATCTTTCTGCTACTTTCGACACAGTCAACCATGCCATCACGGATCAGGCCCTGGAGTGGCTGACCTCCTTCCTCATGGACTGTCCCTCCTAGGTCCAACTTGGTACCTTTCTCTCCACCAACTCTCTCTACCTGTGCCATTCTCCAGGGCTCTATCCTCTCACCCTGGTTCTTCCACCTCTACTTGATCTCTACCTTCCCCTCTAACTTTTAGTGTTATGCGGATGACACTCAGCTTTTCTTTAGGCTCCTCTCCTCTCTCACTTATTCCTGACTGTCTATCCCCGATTCAGGATTGGTGCACCTTCAACAATCTCTGCTTTAATGCCATTAAGACAGAGATCCTTCTCCTTGGGACCCCTGCCCCTGCTTTCTCTCTCTCACTCTGGCTGCCCACATTGGGCCCTCTTCCTTCGCCTTTCTGCGAGGCAATAAACCTTGGTGTCATCTTCGACTTGACTCTCTCTTTCTCTCCTCACCTTCGCCAAGAAGTCCAACTACCAACTGCTCCTCCTCAAAGGGACTCTCCCCTTTCTCACATTCTCCCAGAAGCTCACTGTCTCCAGAGCCCTGTTTCTCTTTAGGCTGGACTACTGCAACAGCCTCTTTCTCAATTTGCCTTCCTCTACTCTCCACCCTCTGCAACTAATCCAGAACAGGATTGCGAGACTTATCCTTGGTCTCAAGCCCAAGGATCGTATCTCTCCAGCCCTGACATCTATCCACTTGCTCCCGGTGGCTTCAAGGATCAAGTTCAAGACCCTTTGCATTGTCGGCAAGGCTTTCTGGGGTCGGGGCCCACACTACATACAATGCTCTCTTCCAAAATACCTTCCTTCGTGAGCCCTTCTCCAGCTACCTCCAACTCTCTACGGGTTAGATGCTTCTCCAGGAAGAGAGTGGGGGTAGATCTCTCTCCTCTGCAGGTCCCTCCTTCTGGAATGGCCTTTCTGACCCTCCCAAACATCAGCAGACCACCTGGAGTCCTGGAAGCAGCTCAAAACTTTCTTCTTCTTCTGTGCTTTCTCTCCCCTGCTTACCTATGTGGCCTACCTGTCTGCTGTAACGACTGGTTGCTTGGATACCCTCAGAGTCTCACTGAGTCCAGGCTCTTTTTTGATCAGTCACCCTTGCACTGCCTCTGGGCCTACCACACACTTAGGGGCTGTAACTGCAACCCTACAGTCCCTTGTTCTCCATGCACTCTCCGGATTTGCTTCCCTGGCTGCACTTACTGAGAGCATTACTGCCCTGTTTTCCCCTCTCCACTTCTTTGGACTCCCCCCTCCCTTTCCCCTTGCCTTTATGGTTCTCGCACTTGCACCATCTGAATGACACAAGGCCTAGTAAGATTGTTGGTCTTGTCCTGCCTCTATCTTCCCTCCCTTGTCTTGTCGCACCAAGAAACACTCATGTACAGGCGTGTTATAAATGACTTACATCATATCATATCATATCATTTTATCACAGATGCCCACAAAAATATACAATGCTGCAGTAAGAAACGGCTAGACTGGCAGCACCTAAATGCCAGTCTAGCCAGGTAATTGCACTTAGCAGGACGGCTTTATCAGAAATGCACAGTTAAAAAAAAGTCATACCAAACTGAGGAATGACTAGACTGGCTGCATCAAAATGCCTCTCTAGCCACTAATCCCACCTATCATGCCTGCTTAGTCTGGACATGGACAACCATTATGATTTATTGCACAATCCCACCCACACACATCCCCTCTCCCTCCCACCCTCTACCCCAACCTCCAAAATCTGCTCATTGACCCAGAATTACCTTCACAACTCTCTTCCTTGTCCCAGAGCTTACATATGAGGCTCCTTGACTCATAGGTAAGTACTGGGATGAGGAAGAGGGGGACTAGGAGTAATGACAAATACAGGTAGCTAAGTCAGGCATTACCTCCATGTGCCTCTACCTCATCCCAGTACTTGTGTATGAGGCAGAGTGCCAGTAATCAAGGCATTAAACACAAGTAGTAGCGTAACACCATTGAGTTGACTGGGCTTTAGCACTCCCCCCTGAAATTGTGGGCTATGTTGACTCAACCTGGCTGACCTTCAGAGCAGTTGCCGGACAGCACAGTACACAGATGTTAAACAGCACCTGGGTTTCGCTGTTAACAAGGGCCCAGCAATTACTAACATGAAGCATTTCACTGTTAGTACTTGTATTCAAATGCCACATTTTTTAGGCAATTTAAATCGTGATGTGGGTTTAGTACTTGCATGCCAGGTGAGTGATTGGAAGGGTATAGCGGGGACAGGAGACTGCTCAATCTCACAGCACTCCATATTTGGGTGCTTTCAGACTTAAAGAAGAGAGTTATCTGTGTGTAACATTGAAGCTGCACTAGAATAGTCTCAGTAAAATGCATGAAGAAGTTAGATGACCCCACACAAATAGGTTTGCCCCTCCACCACTGCCCGTGAAGTTAGCGCCTCTCCCAACATTTGAAGGATTAGCCCCCCGAAATGTTGGTTTTGTTGCACCCCTGAACACAAGCACACACACCATTCACCATATACACACATGCACACCCAGCCATCCATACATTTACGTGTGCACCCTTTCGCCATACAGTTACCCCCAAGCAGCCACCTGTACATTTAAGTGTGCACCCTTTCACCATGCAGGCACACTCAGGCAGACACCAATACATTTAAGTGTGTGCCCTTTCACCATACAAGCACCCCCAAGCAGCCACCCGTACATTTAAGTGTGCACCCTTTCACCATACAGGCACCCCCAAGCAGCCACCCGTACATTTAAGTGTGCAACCTTTCACCATGCAGGCACTCTCAGGCAGACACCAATACATTTAAGTGTGCACCCTTTCACCGTACACCCACACACGCACACCTAGCTAGCCATACATTAGTGTGCACCCTTTCACCATACACTCACACAGCAAGCCACCTATACATTTAAGTGTATGCCCTGTCACCATACAAACACACCCGCACACATCATGGG
This sequence comes from Ambystoma mexicanum, assembly GCF_040938575.1. Lineage (NCBI taxonomy): Eukaryota > Metazoa > Chordata > Amphibia > Caudata > Ambystomatidae > Ambystoma > Ambystoma mexicanum. Next base: position 27,711,445 of record NC_090927.1, on the reverse strand, counting down.
GTTGAGGGGAGCCCTATTACTTCAAAAAGAAATTATTTCTGCTAAGGACCGAACCATAATGGAAATACTTTTTTTTATGAAGGCAGAATAAACTGTTTCTTTTTGAAGTCATAGGGTCCACCCCCCCACACCCTATGACATGGAGACCTTCAGCCTATGGTCTCCGTGTCATGGGGTGGCAGAAGTCCCCGGACTTCAAAAAGAAAGTTTCTTTTTGTAGTTACTCTGCCTTCATAAAACATTATTTCTGTTACATTTTTTTTTCTCCAAGTAGGGCCCCCTCTCAGGACATGTGCTAGTGCCCCCCCCCCATTATGCCAGCGACCCTTTGGGCTCACTTGTGCCTAAGCCCCCGTAACGCCATCAAAGCCAGGTTCAATATGAATTTTACGCAAAGGCTCATTTTCCCAGGATAGGAGCGCAATCAAACTATAGGCCCTCAGAGCAAAAATGTGCCCTGCATAGGATTTCTGAAATGCAGCATCCGAATCATGCATGGCAGGTTGCTTGGCTACACTGGACCATCTACCCATGCGCTGACCAACACTTTATCACCTCCACAATGTCCGGTGAGGATGCCTCCTCCGCTCTCAGTGGATGTATCGTCTGGCCATGAAGCAGAGTAGACAAATCTGCTCAGCGTCCTCTGTTCTGGTAAACACATTGTCCTTCATATCAGGGATCAGAGGCAACTGGGTTGGGGGGACTTCTTGAAATTATAAACCATCCTGACGCCCCTTGGCACTTCTTGAGAGCAAAATCAACCACTTGCTGCAGCAGCTTCGCCAGTGTCTCTCATTGGGTAATTGAGCCTGGGGTCGCCACCCTCCTCTGAGGATTCAGAGCCACTGGATAACACTGCCACCTATGAAGAGGAGCATGGCAGCGAGAAAAAGAGAAAAACACACTCTCCTTGCTTTGGGTTTTCTCTTTTGCTCCCAAGCTTCAATTTCCTTCAATATATTCTTCTGGACCCTGTTCTCATAGACCTGAATTCTCCTGCAATGCTTCAAACGTTTCCTCCTTTTTCCATGCTTTGATACCCCTAATTCACAACCGAACTTTTCACGTGACGACCCCAGTCCCCGGCATCTGCAGACAACTCCCATGCTTGCTGTCTCTTTCACTGCAGCGCTGTCTCTCTTTCTTTCCACTGATGCCCCAGAGCATGTTGCGCATTATAAGACATGAATAATAATATTAATAATAATAATGGCTGCATTGTTCCGGAGCCCTGGTTACGAGGGATGGCCACCTTGGAGCTCCTTTCATTTCCCTTAACGGTAGAGGTTCTGAGAGTCATGAACGGGTTTGCGAAATAATACTTTCCAGGGTATAACAATATAGAGCCTGATTTGTCCATATTGAGGGGCAGGTTAAGAGGAGTCTCCGGCCTCACCTTGCCTTGCACTTGTGCTGCCCCCAGTGATGTGTCTTGGGTATTCTGCCTGTGAAGGTTTAACCTTCTGTTTCCCAGAGAAGGAATTCAGCCTGCCTTGGAAACAGCTGGATTTGAACGCCTAGTGATTAACACCAGCACAGGCATGTATTCCTATTAGAAAGAGTTTACAGTCAGAGACAGTGGCAAAAAGCTGCTCCATCCATGACTGAACCGTGGCAAAGTGTTTGCAGCCCAACATACCACACCATTAATTAATAATAGGGGACTGAGTTCCAGGGAAAGAGTGAAAGACAGACGATAAGTCCCTGAAAGGCATTTCAATACCAGATAAGCATTGGCATTACCAATAGTTTTGGCATTTTCTGCCCTTCTTTGCATCTTGCATTTATAGGGACCAGGGTGCCATGGGGAGGGTTCAAAATTTTAAAACTTTAGTTCAGCTATACACACCAAAAAGAAGAGCACAGGCCCCCCTAACACTGGGACACCTGCATTCTCACCACCCAAAGTTTGTTTCGTCTGTAAGGAGCTGGGCCATAGGAAAGGGGATCCTACTTGCAAGGGCTTACCCAAGAAAACCATAGTGAATGTTGGACTTGTGGAGAAGGCATCATTAGTGTGGACCTCTTACAGGAGGAATCTGTTGGAGATTTTGTCTTTGGGGCTAATTCCTGATTTGGCAGTATTGTAGTATCACAGTATTTTGGTGGTATTTTGGTGGTAAATTGGCCTTACCATTGGTGATAGTTCAGTATTACCCTATTTTGCTAATAGTTCAGAACTATCTTATTCTGGTGGTAATTTAGTGTTAGCTTACTTTGGTGGTAATTGTTTGTGGTATCTTATTTTGCGGTATAGTGGTAATTTTAGTGGTGAGCATTCCTTCCATCGTACAGCCCTATGATAAGACAAACCTTTCCTCTTTATAATTATGCTCCACCTTTGGCCGGCTATAGATAACCTTTGGACTTGGTACACTTTTAGGGAGCCCAGTAAGATTATACAGAATGCCACTTATTGCATGCAGCTCATGTTACTGATTTATTTACATTAGTAACCTATGTGCCCTGGAGAGCACTGCTTTCTCTTCAGCATGCAGAGAAAAACCCATCCACACACACGCACAACTTTCTATCTTGCATATGTACATTCTTCCTTGTTTTCTAACTTTACCTTGGGCGGTAGCAAAAGCGGTAATGATTTTATTACCATGGTGTAAACATCAGTAACTCCCAGTTATTCCTTCCCCTTCAAACAGTGACCAACAGACGCATTAAATGAGGCACACAAATCAAACCCCAGTCTTATTTCGGTAATTTCAGATGCTGTTATTATTTGCCTTACATCCTGTATTACACAACCAAAAATAATAATGTTACATTACATGATATTACAATTACATGCTCTTACCAATAGTGGATACAGCTTCAAGCATTTAAAAGATAAGAGAAAATAAACACATCGCAAAATGGGAGATATTTTGAACGTGGTGTGCAGCTCTTTTACCCAGTGCAGAGATGCAGAAAGAAAAATATGACACTTTTGTTTTCAAACCTAACTCACTACACTGTCTGCCAGTAAATTCAATGCATTCAATACATTCTTACACGCTCCTAATTTATGACCTAACTTACAAGAGCTTGTGATGTCTGGATCTCTTGCTGCCGGATCTTATTTGTGCAAGCCTCACACAGCCCACGGGCAAAGCCCTTGGAATTTCAGTCACTCTGATGCCAGAATCACAACACCCAATTTTCACTGCCTTCAAACTGTCTTCAACACTGCAGCCCTGGAGCCCAGCATCCCAGGGAGGCACCGATAGGAATCGAATCTCAGGAAGCACTGACTACACCCCCCAGCTCAGTTGCTTAAATTCCTTCTGCCTGTCCATCACAAATTAACTCAGCCTTCCCTGATGTGGTTCTGACACCCCCAGACTTCTACCAATCACCTTACAAGAGCCTTCATGTAACAACTTATTTCCTGCCAGAATAATGGAAGCTTTCGTTGTACAAAAATCAGCTATTCATCTGTTTTTTTCTACTTTCCTGTGCATGATTTCTTTTCATGAGCAGAGTCTATTCAATTCTGCTTTAATTGCATTGCCAGGTTAGCATGGGATTTTAATTAGTGGGGATTTGTTAATGGAAATTAGTTTCATTATATAGGTTAATTTAAAATGCAATTTATTACACAGATCGGCCAACACTCTGCTTTGTTACTGCAGGCCCAATGTCAGACTAATCCCATTACCATGCTGAACTGTACCCCTAATTTGCACCCACTTTAAAATGACTGCCTTTTTTATTTAGTATTCCTAAAAATGAACATCCATTTTACTGGCTGCTACTGAAAAAGCTTGCTGAGTGTTTTAAAACTAAACATCTATTTTACTGGCTGCATCTAAGAACAGCTGTCATTTGCACCTATTTTAAAATGGCAGCTTTTAAACACTGCCAATAAAACACCCATTTTGCTTCCCTTAGAATCTGTATACATATGCTGTTATTTGCATGAATTATCACCCAAACATCCCTACATATACCCCCCTTTTCGGACAAATATGACTGCTAGCAAAGTCATAATTGGAGGAAACACATATCAATATTTAAAATGCATTTGTCACAGGATATCTCTCCTTCCCTATTGTCGCTAATAGCATGACCCAACAACATTACCAAAATTGCCAGACACGCCATACTCCAATCCACCCAGGTTCCCCACTTGAAGGTATTTATCTCCATTACGCCCAAGCTACTCACGGTGATGTTATTTTTTCTCAAGTTCATCTTAATGGTGTGCCTTTTCTTACGACTAAACACAAATTCCACATCTGGGTCAATCAGGAGCCAGTCCCTTAGGATAAATTAAATATTCTCCACCTGGCTTTCCCATATATCATTAGCATCATGGTACAGAGCTAAACCCCCAATTGAAACAATTGTGTCCTTTGGAACATATATGTAAAATACATTGTATTCCAACTGCTTAACAACAAATGTTCCATGATTTAAATGGGTGACTGTGTAGTTTTTCAAAGAAGTACTGCCCAACCACCTGTTCTTAATCAGCTTAGCCTGTGACAGTTCCTCACTACCCAAATTGCTAATAACCACTTAACATCCTCCCGACACCCCTGGATCAGGTTTCAACCCACAAATGGCATCTGTAGCATCAGGAGCAAACGGTTTACCTGGACAGATGTAGTTTTGTTCATTAAACCTTATACATGTGTCCAAATTTGGGATCAAGTAAACATCAGGTTCCCAAGACTGAAATGCCACCACCTCTGAAGTTTTTATCTTAACATATTTATCTTTTTGCCAAAATCCCACATTGTGTACCAATTTTGTCTGGTATATGAGTTCAGGAACAATATATGAAACACATAACCAGAACCCAATTTCCATCCTCTCCGGTTCACATACAGGGGCATTGCGCTCCGCATTTCAAATGCATTCTTGACTTGCCTCACCTCTACTTCCCTTTGGGTAATCATTGCCATCATTTCATTAATAATTTCAGATGATACAAAATACAATGGAATGTGCTCAAAATTAGTTGTGAAATTGCAGTTTGAACCTCTCCCATATATTTCACTAATAACCTATCAAGATGATTAATTATGTTTACAATGTCACTTAACATCCGATCATGTTTAACTACAACATTTGCGCTGTGTTACATAACCTCAGTCTGCTCATTTAATAGCACAGCAGTCTCATTTATGAACCTGACTTGTTCACCCAGTCCGCCTCTAATTCCATCCAAGGTCCTTTGGATTATATCCAGGTCGTGTGTCAGTTGCTGCGCTTTAGCACTTAGTGTTCCCACTGAAATCGCATTGGCTGTAGTGCCTACTACAGCCCAAATAATAGCTATCACCACAGAGGCCACAAGTAATACTGCCCTCCTTTTCCCCCTTCTTTTCTTTATATCAGATGAATTTACAAAAGTTTTCCCGAGCTGCATGGCAATGACTCTGATCGCTTGCTTAGCATCCTTCTTCCTCAGCTCCAACCATTCCTTGGTTTGGTCAGATGCAAACACAGTCTTATTAACACATTTTTCAACTAAACTGTCAGGGTTTATGGTGATATACATATTCTGGTAGATCAATCGTCTATTTCCCAGAATAAATCCAGGTGCCTCCTCCACTGCAATTCCAGATACCAGTCTGGGTTCAACAATGACTTGCGCACCTGTGACTTCAATTCCCACCGAACCCACAACAAGTAGCGCAACAAGTATCCATGTCTCAGACTTGATTATCATTGCCTTTTCTTCTTTATACTTTGTATCCAGAGGCTTTCTTGGGTTTTCTCCTGTGGACTCCAATCACATGGATTCCAATCCCATGGACTCCAATCCTGTGGACTCCATCATCTCCAGGAACTGGCCCTGCCAGGACAATATGTTAATGGCATCTAAATTGAATAGAAAAGAAACAGGTTAAGTACATAGCATAGAACAATTGTCTATATCTTTTTCACTACTTGGTTAAAACGTAGCTCAAAATATTATAGCTTCCGGGATTTACCACTTTTGGACACCTGCAATTAAACACACATTATAGAAAAACAAACAACATTTTATACCTTGCCTCATTAACCATTACAGTAACTTCCATGCAGAATAATCTTCCCACATTGTACTACAATAACCTAATCCAATTCAGTGTCTTTTTTAAAAATGGCATCATATTTCTCTTATCAAATACTAGATCTGGTATTTTGATTAATTCTGCTGACTCATCTGACTATATTTTTACTAATTCATGAAGTGACCCTACACCACCTTGTACCTACCCTTATGCATTATGAAATATCCAACAGTTCTTCAATGTATCTGCCAACATACAAAGATACTATGCTTCTATTATTATTCTTTACTGTCAATTTTCTTTAGCATGCACTCAGTTCATTTAACCCGACTCCACCTGTTCCAGTCTCTTGATCTCATGCTTTGGGTGGCAGGGCTTAATTTGGTTGATATGGACAAATTGCTCTGTCACCATCTCACCCTCTGTCCTCAATATTTCATATGACACCAGAGTTATTTTATCTATAATCTCAAATGGCCATTGCCATGCTGCGAGAAATTCTGAATTATTATGTCTATTCTTTCCAAAATTATATTTATACACCTGATCACCTATTTTGTACTCTTTCCCAGATGTCTTTTTATCATAATAAGTCTTTGCACTTTCAGCAGCTCTTTCCATATTTCGCTGTGCAAATGCAAATGCAGGTTGTAAGTGCTGCCTCAATTCTTCCACATATTCGTGAACTGTGGATGCACTCACAATTGTCTGTTCATGTGTCCTGTACAATAAATGTTGTGTCAGTACCATTTTTCTTCCTGTCAATTCCTCATGAGGACTAATGCCTGTTGCTTTAGCAGGAGTCGACCTAATGGCCATTAACACTAAAGGTAAGCGTAGATCCCAACTGGAACCTGCCACTGCTACAAATTTCTTTAGTATCTCCACAAAAGATATATTGCTTCGTTCAACATTTCCAGAAGAGGCGGGCCGGTAGGAGATGTGCAATTTCCTTTTTACCCCCAATATCTGCCACACCGTGCTCATCAAAACACTCATGAAATGACTTCCTCTGTCTGATTCTATCGTTTGGGGTAACCCGAACCTTGAAAATATATGATTTACCAACAAGGTGGCTGCTGTTTGTGCACTACAATCTGGCACAGGAATGCATTCCACCCATTTTGACATTAAACATACCAACGTCAATAAATACCTATTTCCTCTTGCTGATCTTTTCACAGGCCCTACATAGTCGATTTGCAAATCTGACCATGGAAGAGCTTAACCTCTTTTTATTAATGGAGCTCTATGCATTGGTGAATCAGGTTTAAATTGTGCACATACCAGACACCCCCTGGTATATAATCTGCATACTGGGACATATGTGGCCAGTAAGCATAGTCTTTTAATATTTCTAAAGTTTTTTGTGAACCCCTGTGTCCTGCAGTTATTGCATTATGCGCAGGGTGTAACATTAGCCCTCTGAATGAAAGAGGTACTACCCACTGTATATGCCCTGTCAGAGACTCCCTAATCATCAGACCATCCTGTAGTCTAATTCTCTTCTTGTTCTTTAATCACACTCTCAGCTCTTCTTTTCCTGTGCAATCGTTTTCAGTTAAGGGATTTTGTTCGGGGTCTGTCAAATTATTATAATAAACCCCCAATACAGGGTCTTCTTGTTGTGCCTTAACCAGATCCTGGTCTGGCGTATCATAACTCCATTGCACTACAGGTGGTTCAACTTCTTTTGGAGATTTGGAGTGTGTAACTGCATATACCTGTATTTCACCAATTAGGTCTTCAATGGGCAATAATTCTCCCATAGCAGCCCCAATCTTGGCCAATTGATCTGCTTTATCATTTCCCTCCTTAACCTCACCTATTACTTTTTAATGTCCACAAATTCTCCTCCAGTGTATTGTTAAATCATTCTATGACACTAACTTGTCTATAGCTTGAATCATTTCCCCATGTTTAAGAGCCTTTTTGTTATATGTGAGCATGCCTCTTGCTTTCCAGCCAGGCAAATATTCTACAAAGCTATTTTGTGCATAATAAGAATCAATTACCAGGACATTTTCTTTGTTTATTGCTCTCATTTGCAATATGATAAGCACATCCATCTACATACACAGTTGGCAAATCTTTGCACACATTTTCATTAAAGGCTTTGTATGGTGATTGTTTAAATTCCTGCAAACTGGGCTCCACTTCCATCTCATCTGAGACACACTCAGCTGCACAGTCATGTAGATCTTCTATCCCTTGAGCAAATGGACTCTTTTTGTTCTGTCCGTATCTTACCTCCACAGGGAATCCCTGCAATGCCAATGTCCAGGAAGTAATTCTGGACTGTGCTAGGTTGCCTGATCTAATCCTTTTACTTTGTAAACATTGTAATGGTTGATGATTCATTTCAATTATCATCTTCTCTCTCTGAATAATGGGACAATAGTGTTGCAACGCCCAGACAATGGTCAGGAGAGCCTTTTCACATTCACTGAATTTAGTTTCAACCTGAGATAACGCCTTGCTCGCATAGGCGATAGTTTTATAATTTGAATCATGCTTTTGAGATAACACAGCTGACATACACTGTTCAGTGAATCCTATTTCTACAAAGAAGTCTTGATTCTTTATGGGATAGGCCAGGTATGGCGTCTTCATCAGACATTCTTTAAATTTATCAACTGCCTCAGATTGCTCTTTTTCCCATTTTCAGGGTACATTCTGCTTCAACAATTTAGTCAAGGTTGAGTGATTTCAGCATAATTTTCAATACATTTCCTGGTATATCCTGTCATCCCTTATAGACTTTTTAAACCTTTCATATTTTTAGGATTTTTCAATTTTTGTATCACTTCCACCTTTTTCTTTTGTGGATTTAACTCGTGTTCAGTTACTTCATGGCCTATGAAATTCACTCTCTTTTTGCACCATTGAGCCTTCTGCAAGGATACTTTAGCTCCTCCTGCTTTCTGTAATTGACCAAGCACATGTCTAACCTCACCAAAATTACTTTTTAGGCTCTCACTTTTAATTAGGACATCATCCACATAAACCATAGTCCCTCTTTCTGCTGCATCTAGCAGCGCTTTCTCAAAAATATGCCAAACTCACTCCCACCATTGACATATCCAAATGGTGTTCTGGACCAAGTGTATTGCGTTTTATCAAATGAAAATGCAAACAAATTCTGAATGTCTTCTGCCAATGGCACACACCAGTACTCAGATAAGATCTAATGTGGTAAACACCTTTGACCCATGCACCTGAGCGAGGCCTTGATCAATAAATGAGAGTGGCCATCTGGACACTGGCACCCTTTCATTTAGCTCCCTCAGGTCTGCACACAGACACCATTGACCATTTGGCTTTAATACACCCAAAATTGGAGTTTTGGAGATGCTATGAATGGGTCTGATAATTCCTCTGGATTCTAAATTCTTAATTATCTCTGCTAGTGACTCCAAGCATGTCAGTGGCAACCGATATTGCCGCACAAATACCGTATTTGTACCACATCCCTCTGGTAATGTGGCAACATGTAGATCAGTTAGGCCGCAATCATATGCGTCCTTGGCAAACACCTCCTTAAATTCCATAAATATTTTCCTCAGCTCATTCCTGTCCTCTTCACTATCACAGGCATCTGCTAACAGAATTTGCTCGTCTACCATTTTTGAAAATTCGGAGAAATCCTCCAATGGAGGAATCTCTGTGCTCTCTTCTAACTGTGTGGCTGTATCTCTCTGCAGAGTTGCCACTTTTTAATATTTTGGAACATCAGCCTCCACTTCAATAGGCTGATTTTCTGTTTCACCTTCATTTAAATCAAACAATATGCAATTCTCCTGGTGACGGCACACTGTCTCATTAGAATTATAGGGATACACAGACTGAACTTTGAACATCCCTTTAGGTTGGGAGTCCACTGACTCTGGCAACACGCCCGCCCTGTGCATCTACATACCTCTCAGGGATGTTCCCAATTATTGTATTTCTGAAATCTGCAGTGTAATGTGATTTTTGTATTGCCATTCCTAACACAGAATTGTCCTCTAAATAAATGTCTTCACACCCTTTATTATCCACCACGATTTTGAATGGTCTTTGCCCAATATCTACCAATGGGGTATATTCACAGTCCAGCCCTTGCTGCTTCATGCATTCACTTATGCATACAAAGGCATTAGCATCCTTCATCTGTTGTCCACTTTTGCACTGTAATGTAATAGCAACCTCTCTAGTGAATGCAGGAATGGTAATATCCTTCTTCACCTGCAGCTCAATTGCAAATGGCACTAGCTGTGCGCAATGATATGCATTTCTTTTGTCTTCAAATTCGGGCGCAGGCCCGCCTAGCCGGACCATACTTTTTGGTTAAGGAAATCTAACACCATACACATCCTGTGCATAATGTCATTTCCCAGGTAAAAAATGTTTTATTTACCACTCACTATCCACCCATTGTGGTAGATGTTTTTTTGTCCAACAGGGATTTTTAACATACACCTTCCTGTGTTAGGGAGAATTCTCTGTTTAGGCTGAATTTCCTTACCTAGTGAGTCCCCCAGCAGCTTTGCTGGATTTCTGGGGTTTCTTTTTTTTCTCCTGCCAAGAGTGAGACTCCTTTACCCTCACTCTTGGACCTGTTGAAGTGTGTTTTCTTGGTTAAACCTTGTGTTGAATGGGCTAGGGGGTCTTTTACTCCATAGGGCCTCATGTATTTTTGTGATGTGGGTTACACAGCACCCTCTGTGCCGTGACCCAGGGGTGTCCTAGGGACTCCCCAACATAGACTCCATACCCTGGGACTGACTACTGTCTCCTAGGGCATGTAAAGTCACCAAAGACTTTGCTAGTCTTGAATCCTGAACAGAACCAGTACAAACCATCATATTGTGGACGTACTGGCTGGGGCAATTCGATTGCCCCAGGGTCTGTTAGTCGAGGGGGCACGTCTCCGTCCCCCCTGATCGAGTTTTGGCTGGTGGCAGTGGAAACTACTTTTTATATTCGACCGCGAATATTTCCCTATGGGATTTCCCATTGTTTTAGGCTAACACATTTAATTATTTATTTACGGTAGCCTTAAACATACCGCCGGTTTATATATTTATTATTATAACTCCGGTTGGGACTTTTTGCCAAAACTTGATTCTAAAATGGCGTTGGCATTCGCCTCTGTAACTCTGACCCAAAGTGGAGCCCTTTGTTCCACTTTTGGCGGGCTTCTCCACAGAAGCCCTCCAAAGTGGTGCCACTCTGTCTGGGGTACTTAGGAGGGGTGGAGGGGGATTTAGGCACACTGGACTGAGTTACCTTGGTAACTCAAGTCGCACTCCGTCCTGATTGGCCCAAGTGGTGAGCCGGCCGGCTCACCACTTAGCATGTTTGAGTGACAGCTAGGCTGGGTGAATGGGGATTTGCTGCATAAAAGCAGGGCTTTGGGGACTGGAACTTCAGAAGTCGCCACAGGACCAAGAATCCGACGAGGGAAGAGCTGAGCCGACCTGCTTCGACGACACCACCCGGTGGAGCCCTGCTGAACCGTCTCACCACTTTTCCCGACGACCGAGGAGAACTCTTAACGGAGTGGCTCCTTCCCTTGACTGGTGGGGACAACCAGTTTCCACCTTCTTTCCGCTTCTCGAGGTATCTCGTGGCCGCCTTGCCCGTGCCAAGCACCCCGGCAACCGGAATACCACACTTTTACCCCTAACCGCGAAAGTCGGTACAACCCTTTAACCGGAGGACTCCGCGGCTGGTTTCTTCCCGGGCAGTGCAACGACCTTCTTCTTCTGCTCTTCAGCGAGAACTTCTTCTCCCCTGACCGACGTCGAGCCTTGCTGCCACTGCCTGGAACAACTGCCACCGCCGGAGGATCCTTTCCGCTTAAGGTACCGTGTTCCGCCTGGCTTCCCTTGCCACCGACTGTACGGGGTAGTTTTAGCCCCCGGCTTTCGAACCTGGGAGTGCCTGGGACACCCTGGCTAAACTTTCTAAGCCACTCTAAACTCTTTCTAACTCTTTGCAAGACTTTGAATCCCTACTAACAGTGTGATCTTGGGCACATTTTCGCTCCGGCTACTCTAAGAGTGGGCCCTGCCTAGTGACTTTTGCTCACCTGTGACTTTGTACTTCTTTGAGCCTATTGCAAGTGTTCTGGACCTTAGAGTGGTGTGTTTCACCTATTTCTGTTTCTTTTATCCCTTTCTTGAACCTACTAGAGTGTCATCTAACGTTAAGCACTCACCTCTGTTCGAATTATGTGGTGTTAACCTAGAGTTGTCTAGATAGGAGTAAGGGTTGAAACTGCTTTCATTATAACTGTGTTTGAAGAGTTTTTACTATATTTTTGCTAGAGTGATTTCAACTTATGTGTGTTTAATAAATAAATAACTATATACTTTTGAAACCAAGCTCTGGTCAGTGTTTGCTTGTGCTATTGTATTTGAGTACCTATGGTGTATACTTTACATACTGCCTAACTCTTCTTGAGGGAAGTCTGACTGCTCAGCCACAGCTACCAGGTAAATCTGGGTGGTGCGGACTGCTACCAAGTGGGTTTACTGCTATACCTGTAGTCTTAAATCTTTTGCAGTGTTCCCTAAGGGAACTGCACAGGTTTCTGCCTAACACTGGTGTACAGCGGTGGGATTTGTATTGAGTATACATTTTATTGTGCTTTGAATACCTTAGTGCAACTAACCACAAAGCTTAGCACTATAAAAGTAAACCTCTAACATGTCAGTTATAGAAAGCTATAGTCAAGAGTCCCTTGCAGCCAAAACTGCTGATTGTTTAAGAGTGCTCTGTAAACATAAGGATCTCCTGACTAAGGGCAAGAAAATGGAGCTGATTGAAAGATTGTTAGCTAACCAAAGTCTGGGTGATGGTTCAGAGGAACCTACCACTCCAGCAACTGTAGATGACAGTATTGAAGTTAACATGGAGCAAAATGTTGATGATTCTGAGGAAGAGTCAGAAGAGGAGGGTGAGGCTGTTGTGACTGTCCCCCCTAGGCCTCTGCCTGCTCTACCTGCTGTACCTACTGGACCTTTACCAGGTCCCACCTTTAGTCCTCAGTACTTTGAACTAGAGAAAATGAAACTAGAATTGGAGTATAAGAAACTTAATGCTCAAACTGACAAAGAACTAAGGCTAAGGGAAATGGAGCTCAAGTATGATTTAGAAATGAAGAAATTATCTGTTGAGAATGTTTCTCTCTCTGGCTCCTCTAGAAGTTCCAGTCCTAAAAGACCCCGGATGCCTAAAGAATTGATTGGTATGTATGAGCCTAAGTTGGATGCGTTGGATTAGTTGTCTCTGTTTGAATATAATCATGGGCTCCAGAACATCACAGGAAATGACTTACTCACCTGGTTGTTCTCTAGGCTTCCCCCTGTTGCAACTGATGTGGTGATGGAGATGGGGGAGGAGGATAGGAAGGACTATGAATGTGTAAAACTAGCTTTGATAGCTAGGTTTGGGAAGACCCCTTCCCAGTATCTTAAGAGGTTTAGGAGCCTCAAAAAGCATGATGGTACCCCTTGGGCTACCTGGGTGAGCGAATGTTTGAAAAACTTAGAGGGATGGATTAAGGGTTACAAGGTGAACACTTATGAAGGTATGAAGAATTTGTTTATGTTGGAGACTATTTATGATGCCTGCTCTCCTGAGCTCAGACAACACTTGGCTGATTCCAGGGAATTAGATTCCCGGAAACTAGCTAAGGCTGCTGACTTGTGGGTTGCCAACAGGGCCACTCACAAGGATTCTGGGGTCACTCAGAAGAAGGATGGGGAGAGACAGCCTAAGAAAGACTCCAAAGAGAATTCTGATAATTCCTATTCCAAAGAGGGCCCCAAACCACAGAATAACCAGGGTAAGCCACATGGGAAACCCAGTCAGGCTAGTATACCTTCTGGCCACAAGCCAGAAGGAGGTCAGAACAAGCCACCCTTCCAGAGAGCATTTGGACAATGCTATATCTGTCAGGGTACTGACCATATCAAAGGAGATCCCAAGTGCAAGGGTAAACCTGCAGGGATCAGCACAGTCTCCTTAGCCTTCACTCCTGAGGATGAAGTACAGATGGCTAGTGCCCACTTTGAACTCTTTGCTGAAGAACCCTTGGGTCTTCAAGCAAATGTAAACTTAGAGCCTATGGGTCTGGTTAGTCCCCAGAATAGGGTTGTGTATAACTCCCTACCTGTTAACTCTAAGGTGTATTATGTGGACAGTGTTCTTGTCAATGGCCAGGATACTCCTGCCAGGAGAGACACTGGGGCCAGCAGAACAGTAGTGGATGAAAGCTTCTTTCAACCTGAGGATGTGGCCAAAGCACCCAAAGGTCCCACTAAGATGTCTGGAGGCCCTGTCCAAATGGTTCCTATTCTACCAGCCCTCATTCAGTGTAACAACATGACAGTGAGGATCCCTGTCAGTGTTCAGACTGAGGTACCTGGGAAGGTCCTGTTGGGGAATGACCTAAGAACTCTAGGAGTAGTGTCACATACCCCCAGGCCTCCCAGTATGGAGAAGCAGAACTCAACCAAATTGGCTAGAAAGGCTACCTTGAAGGACCCTTCTAAGCCTGTGGGACCCTCTACTGAGAACCCCACTACAAGCCTTGGGTTTAGTAAGTTGACCTCTGACCCAGGCACCTTTCAGGATAGTATGCTAGGAACATGGGAGCCCCAACCAAGCTCCATCATTGTTCCCCTAGTCTCAGAGTCTCTGACTCCCCCTGCTTCTGAGGAAGAGGTGGATAGACCAACTAGGCCCCTATCTGGACCTGAGAGAACTGGTAATTCTCAGTGCTGGTGGAAAACCAGAAAAGAAAAGTCTAAGGCCAAAAACCTTCAGACTGTTGGACCTTCTACTGAAGGCCCCCACTCAAATCCTAATATTAGGGGGGAAACTCCTAAAATAGGTAAGGGTAGATCTAAGAGGAAAGGGAAGCAGGTACATTGCCTAACCCCAACCCCTCCAACCAAGAGGCCTAAGACCCAACCTGCTCCCACAAGAGAGGTGGTGAGGAACCTTGGAGGCCCCTCTAGATCTAAGGGAATCCTTTATAAGGACCCCTTCAAAAAGCCTAACCTAGGTTCAGAAGTTGTACCAACTTCTGAGGGACTGGTCAACCAGATCCCCTATAACAAAAAGACTGATGTTCCTCAAAGGGTCTGTAGGTCCGTTAGCTTGCAGAAGAAAACCTTTGAGTTCTCCATTGAACATAGGTCAAGGTGTCACCATCAAAATGCTGATGGACTCTCTAGGATGTATGTCATCGACTAGAGGTATGAGGTTCATCCAGGAGTGGATTAAATCCTCCTGTCCCTTAGTCTGGGGGGGGCGAGTGTTAGGGAGAATTCTCTGTTTAGGCTGAATTTCCTTACCTAGTGAGTCCCCCAGCAGCTTTGCTGGATTTCTGGGGTTTCTTTTTTTTCTCCTGCCAAGAGTGAGACTCCTTTACCCTCACTCTTGGACCTGTTGAAGTGTGTTTTCTTGGTTAAACCTTGTGTTGAATGGGCTATGGGGTCTTTTACTCCATAGGGCCTCATGTATTTTTGTGATGTGGGTTACACAGCACCCTCTGTGCCGTGACCCAGGGGTGTCCTAGGGACTCCCCAACATAGACTCCATACCCTGGGACTGACTACTGTCTCCTAGGGCATGTAAAGTCACCAAAGACTTTGCTAGTCTTGAATCCTGAACAGAACCAGTACAAACCATCATATTGTGGACGTACTGGCTGGGGCAATTCGATTGCCCCAGGGTCTGTTAGTCGAGGGGGCACGTCTCCGTCCCCCCTGATCGAGTTTTGGCTGGTGGCAGTGGAAACTACTTTTTATATTCGACCGCGAATATTTCCCTATGGGATTTCCCATTGTTTTAGGCTAACACATTTAATTATTTATTTACGGTAGCCTTAAACATACCGCCGGTTTATATATTTATTATTATAACTCCGGTTGGGACTTTTTGCCAAAACTTGATTCTAAAATGGCGTTGGCGTTCGCCTCTGTAACTCTGACCCAAAGTGGAGCCCTTTGTTCCACTTTTGGCGGGCTTCTCCACAGAAGCCCTCCAAAGTGGTGCCACTCTGTCTGGGGTACTTAGGAGGGGTGGAGGGGGATTTAGGCACCCTGGACTGAGTTACCTTGGTAACTCAAGTCGCACTCCGTCCTGATTGGCCCAAGTGGTGAGCCGGCCGGCTCACCACTTAGCATGTTTGAGTGACAGCTAGGCTGGGTGAATGGGGGTTTGCTGCATAAAAGCAGGGCTTTGGGGACTGGAACTTCAGAAGTCGCCACAGGACCAAGAATCCGACGAGGGAAGAGCTGAGCCGACCTGCTTCGACGACACCACCCGGTGGAGCCCTGCTGAACCGTCTCACCACTTTTCCCGACGACCGAGGAGAACTCTTAACGGAGTGGCTCCTTCCCTTGACTGGTGGGGACAACCAGTTTCCACCTTCTTTCCGCTTCTCGAGGTATCTCGTGGCCGCCTTGCCCGTGCCAAGCACCCCGGCAACCGGAATACCACACTTTTACCCCTAACCGCGAAAGTCGGTACAACCCTTTAACCGGAGGACTCCGCGGCTGGTTTCTTCCCGGGCAGTGCAACGACCTTCTTCTTCTGCTCTTCAGCGAGAACTTCTTCTCCCCTGACCGACGTCGAGCCTTGCTGCCACTGCCTGGAACAACTGCCACCGCCGGAGGATCCTTTCCGCTTAAGGTACCGTGTTCCGCCTGGCTTCCCTTGCCACCGACTGTACGGGGTAGTTTTAGCCCCCGGCTTTTGAACCTGAGAGTGCCTGGGACACCCTGGCTAAACTTTCTAAGCCACTCTAAACTCTTTCTAACTCTTTGCAAGACTTTGAATCCCTACTAACAGTGTGATCTTGGGCACATTTTCGCTCCGGCTACTCTAAGAGTGGGCCCTGCCTAGTGACTTTTGCTCACCTGTGACTTTGTACTTCTTTGAGCCTATTGCAAGTGTTCTGGACCTTAAAGTGGTGTGTTTAACCTATTTCTGTTTCTTTTATCCCTTTCTTGAACCTACTAGAGTGTCATCTAACGTTAAGCACTCACCTCTGTTCGAATTATGTGGTGTTAACCTAGAGTTGTCTAGATAGGAGTAAGGGTTGAAACTGCTTTCATTATAACTGTGTTTGAAGAGTTTTTACTATATTTCTGCTAGAGTGATTTCAACTTATGTGTGTTTAATAAATAAATAACTATATACTTTTGAAACCAAGCTCTGGTCAGTGTTTGCTTGTGCTATTGTATTTGAGTACCTATGGTGTATACTTTACATACTGCCTAACTCTTCTTGAGGGAAGTCTGACTGCTCAGCCACAGCTACCAGGTAAATCTGGGTGGTGCGGACTGCTACCAAGTGGGTTTACTGCTATACCTGTAGTCTTAAATCTTTTGCAGTGTTCCCTAAGGGAACTGCACAGGTTTCTGCCTAACATCCTGCAATTCTATTTTCAAAATCTGGATTGTACAATCCAGCGATGTGTTGGTTTTTAATTCTGAATTTTGGGATCTACTCCCTTTCCATTATTCTCTGCAGTAGTTTCTCATTAATAAAACTCCTTTCTTGTTCACGCGCTAACGTGGCTTTTATCATTTCAGAATGGCCATTTACACCAATATGGATCCATGGCTGCCCATCTTCCATGTGTATTTCAGAAAAGGGTTGTGATATGATTTTCTGTGCTTGCCTCAGGAATAGTATTCTGCTTGCACTTCTCCCCCTTTAGGTAAAAGCGAAATGTATTTTCATCTATTTCAGTCTGCAATTTGTTCCTAGGATCCAAATAAATCTGCATGGATTGTTTTTCCATTTCACTTTGCTTTTCGCCCTGACACATCAGGATGACAGTGACACTAGATACACAGCCATTTTGAAGATATATCTCGACTGCACCATTTGATTTGGCAACAGTGTGACATTCGTTTACACTGCTGTTTTGTGACTTTATTTTCTTAGGCCTTAATGGTTTCTTTGTCAGAGACCACAGGACACCATTCACTCCATCAATGAGGGGTGACAATCTTTTCAGGCAATCTGTTCCCATCAGGAATGCAATTTCACTGATAGATGTAATACCTCCTGTCATATTCTGTGTTTTCCTATATTTATGTCAACCTAAGTGACACCTTCGATAGGTACCCCCTCACCGTTAAAATTATGTACTGGGCCTTCATTTTGTTTCACTCTGATCTGGTTTTGTGGGGATCTCCCTTCATTGATACTTTTTACCAACTCTTTGGACATAATTGTGGCCTGTGCACCTGTGTCAATCATTACAAATGTATTGCACTTTTCTTCCACAGTAATGGGAGCATAATATCTGTCCTCAACTGCCTCCAATACACACAGGAAGTGGGAATGTATGCTGATTTCAGGACTCACTTTTCTCAGGCCCTTCTCACTTTTTGTCAAACACAGGGGTAAATGAAAAGATATCTTTCCCTCCTTTTTGCCCATCTCATCTCGGGAATCTTGGTTTGTCTTGTCGTGTTCAGTATTCATCTGGAGTGTAGCCACTGTGTGCCCCTCTGCTCGGGGACCATTAGCGTTTACACTGCAGTTCTTCAACTGAACATGCTCATAAACATCACATGGTAAATTGTCACTTTCTAATTCCAAGCACCTATTGGTGTCTGGCACAGTCTGCCTTTTTGATTTCTTCAAAAATATGTAGCTCAACGAACTCTTCAGGTGACTGGACTGTACCCTCCTTTTGAGTACTTATTTTTCCTATCTGCATTATATAGGCATTTTGATTGTCCAAGGAGGATGTTTTAGCTGTCACACTTACTCCTCCATCAGTTAGTTTATCAGTCCATGTGATGTCTTCCTGAATCTGTCTCTTTGCTCTTTGGAACTTCATGTTTATTTTCTCCTTTCTCTTTTCTATTTGCACAGACTTCCATAGTCTGATTCAACGGTAGGTTAAACCAAACTGTGAAAACATAAAAAATAATATGAGGCCGGGAAGCCCAAAAGAAACACACCAACACAGGTTACAAAGAACATACAAGTGCTTTATTTAAAAGCTACAACAGTTACCAAAGTCAATTGACAAACGGATAGCTATTCGGCTCTCAGAGTAACGTAACGAACTTCAACGAAGGTTCGATGCATTAGTAAGAGAGACCGTACATTGGAATACTTGGGTCTTTTATATGATTTGTCCAGCCCTTGGCCAACCCCCTCACAGGTTAACCATTCTAGGGATCGGGCCTATGGGTTCCTAGCCAGGTCAATCCTATAATATATGCATTTTGATTAGTTTCACTGATATAGTTGTACATTTACACATAGGCCAGCAATAGGACAAGGTCTCAGTTCGCGACCCCGACAAGTGGCCTGCAGGCATATTAATTATTCATGTGTACGGAGGTCACAATGGCCAGAATCTTACTCAGAATGTCATTCGGCCTCCATTTTGATGTTCAGGTTGACTTCCATTTTACAAGAGAACCTAAAATGGCGGCTTAATCCAAGATGGCGACTTACATTACTTTCTCTAAAGTCAAGACCTTGCCGCAGAGTTTGTTCGCATATGATGTTTAGACAACTTGGCGTAGGCCAATGCACATACAATTGCTGCGATAGGAGGCATAATATTGTTTCAATTCCGACAAAACCTCTTTTTTATGTGTGGTTGCAATCCCTGCCTCATTCTCATTTGTGGGCATCTTAATGTTTAAATCAGCAATCAACTCAGGGCCGTTACACAACATTGGTTTATGGGATTCTACATTTTTATCATTGCAGGTACCATTAGCATTTAGTCACGTATTATCAGAAGACACCAGATCGCTTCTGCGTCTTTCTGCCCTTTCATTTGATGACTGTTTTTGAACTGCACAGAGTTTCCCTCTCTGTTCAGACAACATTTCTACTTGGGCCTCAAGACATTGAAACCTGTCCATTTCTCTAGAATCTTCTCTTTGTGGCTTAGACCGGTATTGGGTATTTTCACTGTGGTTAAACTGTTCTGGTAACTCTCAGGAGATTTATTTGGGATTCATGGAGGGTGGGGAACGTGGTTTGCTCATTCTTTGGTTGTGATCCATTGGTGATGGTGATTCATTATAATGGCGCAGGGCATAATTCATATTCTGCCTCATGTTCTGCCTCTGATTTGTGAGTCCTGTTCCCTATGCTGGTTTCCATTTTCAATGAATCTATCCACATATCGTGGTCTGTTTTTGGTTGCCATACACCATAGTATTGGGGTCAAATCTGCTCTGTGCACCCAATGTCTGGTAGGGACTATTATTTCTTTGATCCTGATGTTGTCTCTTGTTATTCATGCCTGACATATCGGGCCGGTATCCCACTCTGCGTCTATCTCCCATGTTCTTAGGGCTAATGTAACTCTCTCTATAGCTCGGATCATGTGACTGAAACATCAGCGTTTGGGATGGCAGTCTCTGAGGTGTGCCTCTCTGATCGGATGTCATATTATTTCTGCCTGTAGTTTGTGCTGACTCAAGTGACATCTTAGCAGATCTTATCTCCATTACTGTTGCTGAGGATTCTTTAGATTTTTACCTTGTTTCTTTTATTTGATCTCCCTCGCCACTCTGGCAATAGAGCACCTCACATAGTTTAGTTCCTTGATCTAAAATCCATTCAAGAAACATCTTGCAATCAAACTCGCTAATTAACTGTGAGATCACATCTTTTTGTAAGCCATAGAAATAAGCAGTCTTAAACTCAGTGGAGTTGGGACTAATGGATACATCAAAACAAGAGAATGCTCTCTTCAATTCTTGGAGAAATTGTCGAGGTGCCACATTTGGCCAAGCTTTCATTGTATATGCAGCTTTCGTTGCATCGTGCAATGATTGATATGGAGAAAATGGTACCTAACTTCCTTTTCAAATTCTGCCCATGACATGTTCTCCTGTTCATTCAAGCCCCCAATGATGCTCGCTGTTGCCGCATCAAGAGTAAAATGAAAGTATTGTCTATATTGTTCCTTGGGCATGTCGAAGGCTTTAAATATATCATGCAATGCTTCCAGGTGGTCCTCTATACAGCAATAATCCCCCTTCTTGAAGGGTCTAATTAGGGCCTTGATTGATTTCATTATTTTGATAGGATTATTTGGCGCTATCTTTGGAGTGGCATTATTCTGTTGTTCATTCCTCTTTTCAGGTGGGTGGGATTGGTGGCAACCACTAGTGGGTAACTCAAATCCCCTAATTGCGTTACAACCAGGCCCAGTAACCTGTTTAGCCATAGGGGCATTCATTATTCCCTCTCATAGAAAGGGGGTTGACCTCAATTCCATTGAATGTGGTGCCTTGTTGTTTTTCCTGAGATTTAAATTGACATATTTGCTGTTCCAAATCTTTGCACTTTTTATGGAGCCGGTCTGCTTCCTGACATAGGTAAGTATTCTCATTGCCCATTGTATTAATCACATCCTGCATCTGACTCATTTTCATTTGGCATTGATCAAATTCTTTGTCCCTTTTGTCCCTCTCTTGGAACCTTTTAGCTATTTCTTTTTCAACAGCTTGGAGCTTACTATCTTTCTCTATATTATCTTTCTGTAGAGTGTCTAATGTCGCTTACTAACCCTTTCAGGTGTTTCAGTTCTTGTTCACTGTCTTCGAATTGGTTTCTTCTCTGAGACAGATGGGTAACAAATTCATTGTTTTTTGACTGCATTTCTTTTTAACATAACTCTAGTTCTAATTTTAACTTCTCCTGTTCATTAACCCCATCCAATTCGATTTTTAGTCTGCTAACCAATTGAGCATCATTCTCCGGAATTCGCAGAGATCTATTCAGAATGAACCATATCTTGGCACAAAGCCATATCAAGCAGTCTTTCTCAGAATCTTTGTCAACAGCTCTAAATAATCTCAGAAGACAAACCTGAATTATGCTGCCCTCTTCAAAAATGCTGTCCAGTGGTTCCTACTGCACTTCCCCACTAATACGGTCGTGCCATTGTATAGCATTGTCCGACGACCATACCCCATGCCCATATAACAACTTATTTCCTGCCGGAACAATGGAAGCTTTCGTTGTACAAAAGTCTTTCTTTCCTGTGCATTTTTTTTTCCTGAGCAGAGTCTATTCAATTCTGCTTTAATTGCATTGCCAGGTCAGCATGGGATTTTAATTAGTGGGGATTTGTTAATGGAAATTAGTTTCATTATATATGTTAATTTACAATGCAATTTACACAGATTGGCCAACACTCTGCTTTGTCACTGCAGGCCCAATGTCATTTCACATGTCTTCTTTCTTCAGACTAATCCCATTACCATGCTGAACTGTACTCTTAATTTGCACCCACTTTAAAATGACTGCCTGTTTCATTTAGTATTTCTAAAAATGAACATCCATTTTACTGGCTGCTACTGCAATCAGCTGCCATTTGCACCTATTTCAAAATGGCTGCTTTTAAACATTGCCAATAAAACACCCATTTTGCTTCCCTTGGAATCTGGATACATATGCTGTTATTTGCATGAATTAGCACCCAAATATCTCTACAAATCCCACTAGGCCAGGGAGTGGCCGAATGTGGATTGTTTACACTGAGTGGGAACGGTACCCAATCTCCAGAAGAGACCGCATTTGGCAATAATACTCAACTCTATCTAGAACATGTGTATATTAATGGACACTAAACACCTGCAGTCTGAGACACCGCAGCTAGCATCACTACTGCCACCAAGCAGTGGGTATAGCCACGGCAGTATATTGATGGGCCTGATTGTAGCATCAGTGGGTCTGACAGCAAGAGTAAGTGCCCCTTGGAGACAGTAAAGTCCAGCTGGCGAGGTTAAATGAGCCAGCGCTGTGTAGCGGTGAAAGACTCCATCCCTGTCCCATGTCTGTTGGGTAATGATCTTCCTGATCCCGAGATAGTCCCAGCGGATACCCGATCGAGGGCCAAAGAGATCACCAGATTGAATGCTCTGCGAGCCTTAGGGCCTGGAGTGCTTCCAGAGGGCTTGTTGGAAGGGCCGTGGCTGGTAGCCCCTAGTCCAGTTCCACAGACTACTGAGTCGTCTACTCCTGCGGGAGAGGGGCTAGTAGCCACTGAGCACCCTATTTTGGTAGCAGGTGACTCAGTGACTTCACAGTTGCCTGGCGCAGCGCAGGAACTTGTGGTGGAGGACCAGGTGGGTGCTGATCTGAAAGGCCTGCCCAAGCTGGTGAAGTTTGCATCAGCTGTGGGCCCAGGTCAGATTGACTTCTTCACAGCCCAGAAAGAGTTTTCACTCTGGTGGGTCTACGGGAACAGGCGGAGGAGCAGGCTAAGGGTGAGGCCCCTGGACTGTTCAAAGTGTACTGGGAGGATGGACTCCTGTACAGTGAGCCAAAGGATTCCGAGGGCCTGGGCACCAGAAGGTTGGTGGTTCCCTAATGCCACAGAAAGTTACTTTTGGATTTGGCTCATCAAATTCCTTTAGCTGTTACTTGGGAGTGACTAAGACATTAGACCGGTTGTCTGTGCACATTTACTGGCCGCAGTTCAGCATAAAGGTTAAGGAATTTGTCCTGTCATGCCCGACTTGTAAAGCTTCTGGCAAGTCAGGTGATGCCACAAAGGCTGCCTTAATTCCACCACCCGTGGTTGTGGGGCCTTCCGAGAGAATAGGCATGGATATTGTGGCTCCTTTGGATCCTCAAACCAGCTCAGGGAACATATACATCTTGGTGGTGGTAGACCACGCCACAATGGTATATTCTCTTGTGTTGGATTCTCCAAAGAAGTCATTTCTGACAGGGGATCACGCTTCATATCAGTGTATATGAAGGCTATTTTGGAAGAGTGTGGAGTCACCTACCGGTTCTCTACATCCTTCCATCCACAAACCAGTGGGCTTGTTGAGCGGTTCAACAAGACCCGGAAAGGCATGATAGATGGCTTGGAAGAGCATCTGAGGAGAACATGGGATATTCTCCTGCCATGCCTTCTGTTCGCCTACAGGGAGGCGCCACTGAACGGAGTAGGGTTTAGCCCCTTTGAGCTTCTGTTGGACACCCTATATGAGGTCCTCTTAATCTAGTGAAAGAGGGATGGGAAATCAAATCCTCATCCCCTACACAAGATGTAGTGGACTATGTACTTGGCCTTTGGTCTAGAATGGCAAAGTACATGGAACAGTCGACAAAGAAGCTATAGGCCAGTCAGGAGCAGATGAAGCACTGGCATGACCAGAAGGCCACACTGACAGCCTATTCTCCAGGCCATCGGGTGTGGGTTATGAAGCCTGTAAAAGCCAGTACCCTTCAGGACAAGTGGACTGGGACTTACTGTGTGCTTGAAAAGGTCAGTGAGGTTAATGATCTCATTGACGTGAAAGGACCTAAACAGATGTGCAGGGTCTTTCACGTCAACCGGCTAAAACCCCATAGCAGCTGGGATGACTTGGTCATGGCATTAGTGACTGACAGAGAGACTGAGGAGGAGACAGATCCTCTTCCAGACCTCTTGCATACTGAAGCCACAGATGGGTCAGTTGGAGGTGTCAACCTTGCAAAAGAACTGTCAGAAAAGCAACTGACAGAATGTTGCCATTCACTGGGACAGTTTGCCTGTCTGTTTTCTCTGGCTCCCGGTCCTGCAGTTTGGTGCACTCATGATGTGGACACTGGAGACAGTAAGCTGGTAAAGAGTAGAATTCGCCAGATGTTTGATACTTTCAGGGACACCATCAAGGAAGAAGTTTCCAAGATGCAGTCCCTTGGAGTGATAGAGCCATGCCACAGCCCCTAGGCTAGCTCAGTGGTACTGGTCCCTAAAAAGACCAATGGTGGGAAGACTGAAGTTTGATTTTGTGTGAACTACAGGGGGCTCAATTCTGTCACAAAGACAGATGCTCACCCCATTCCTCGGGCAGATGAGCTCATTGACAAGTTTGCTGCTGCAAAGTTGACCTCACAGCAGGGTATTGGCAGGTCGGCTTGATAGATGGAGTGAGCGAGAAGTCAGCATTCCCAACAACGGAAGGACATTATCAGTTCACTGTGGTGCCCTTTGGATTGAAGAATGCCACTGCCACATTTCAGGGGTTGGTTAACAAGGCTTTTATGGGTCTTGAAAACTTCAGTGTTGTGTATTTAGACAGCATTTCTGGTTTCAGCCACACCTGGGAGGATCACTTAATCACTTATCCCATGAAACAAGTGCTTCAGGCACTGCAGAATGCAAGCCTGACTATCAAGGCCACAGAGTGCCAGATAGCGCAGGGCACAGTGTCTTACCTAAGACACCTGGTCGGTGGAGGTAAGAAACCATCTCTAAAAACAAAGGTACTGGCTGTGAAGAAGTGGGACATTCCCACCACACAGACGCAGGTGAGAGCCTTTCTAGGTCTCACCGGGTACTACCGGTCATTCATCATAGGTTATGGGACCATTGCCATGCCCCTGAATGATGTAACTTCCAAGAATTTGCCGAAGAAGGTAACTTGGAACCCTGCCTGTCAAATCTCCTTTTAGGATTTAAAGGATGGATTGTGCAGGGCCCCAGTTCTGAAAGTGCCAGACTATGGTCAGGAGTTAATTTCTCAGACAGACGACTGTGATTTTGGGATTGGAGCAGTGTTAGTGCAGCTGAACTCTGAAGGGATAGATCAACCTGTCGCCTAAATTAGCAGGCGGTTGACTAAAAGGGAAAGGAATTGGGCTGTCATAGAAAAAGAGGCGTACGCAGTCATGTGGGCCATAAGGAAGCTGAAACCCTACATTTCTGGGCCTCACCTCACGATCCAGACAAACCACAGGCCTCTGCAATGGTTAATGGCCATGCAAGGAGAGAACCCTAAGCTTTTGCATTGGGCCATATCGCTACAGGGATGAGATATGGGCATTCAATCAGGCTCCCAGCATGGAAATGCAGATGGCCCTACAGGGATGTGATATGGGCATTCAGTCAGGCTCCCAGCATGGAAATGCAGATGGCATCAGCTGGTACTTTCACCTCGATGATGAACCAGATCCTCAGTAGGGTGGTGATTTACATGTTGAAGCTGGGGAGGGAGGCATGTGAGGAATTAAACCATCTGGACGGGGAGGGTGCGCCCGCCTGGTCTTTTTTGATGTTTTGTAATTAAAATGAATGATGGGACATCAAACTCATAGCCATGTGTACTCTGGGGGAACACAGCCTACAGGCGCAGTCCTGTCGCATTTAGCTGGAATGTGAAAGCCACGGGTACATCAAAGCATCTCAGGAAGGGGAAAGGCAAAACCTTCCTCCGGCCATGGCCAGCCTAATTAAAATATGAAAGGCCTCATGGATCTGCCCTCTCTATTGTCTAAGCTCTGCTGGTGGATACACATACTGAAGAGAGTTAATTGAAACAGGCCTGCAATAGGCCTGAGCACAGAACTGACAACAAGGGACAGGACCCTAACACCTTTCTGATATGCAATGTGTCAACTTGAAGCTAGCTCCTACCCCTTTCTATGAAGGGCAGTGCATGATATGTATGGGACAACTGTTTACTGCAAGGAACCCCCTTTCAGAGGGAAGAAGCATGTGATTTGATGGAGACAGAACTTCAAGGGATACCTGCGCTTTGATCAAGATTCACAAAGAGCCCAATTAACCAGAGAGACACTTTGATCCACATCAGATAGGAAGATGGGTGAGACTTAGTAGTACATTTTGTCACTACTTACCTTTCCCGTTGCAAAGCACTATGGTTATGACCTCATGCATAACAGAAGATTGTTGGTGTGGACCCAGGCGGGTCTCATTAAGGTAGGGCTAGTCTGCACCAATCACTGGTACCCATTTGGCTTTAAAAGAGGGCTGAGCCCCTCACTTAACAGATCATCTGACGACTTTGGAAGGAGTAAGAAGAAGAACTCATTTGGACCCTGGCTGAAGGTACAGTCTGTTTTACAGCTTCCGCCAGTAAGGGGAGGGCAGGATTTCCAAGATGGAAGCAATATTCTCCCCTAAACATCTCCCAGGGAACAGAGGGAGATACCAGACTCAGAGGACCCTCCAGGAGCTCCAGGAATGTTACCCAGCCAGCGCACAGTGTGCCCTGCTAGGTTCTGCCAGCAAGCTTCCTAGGTGGATAGTGCATGTGAGTCTCTGAACAAAGGACACAGCCATTGCCTGCAAACACTCTCCTCTGCTTTGGCCCATCCACCTTAAAGGAGGACACAAGCCCTCCGAAGAAGCTAGGAGGAGTGCCACAACAAGCATCAACCAGCATTAAGGGCATTTTAGATGCAGTCAAGCCCTCGAACCGCTGCAGTCACTAAAGACGCCCAAGACGCCTGGACCAGAGTTTCAGATATGACAACCAGCACAGAGACAACGATTCTTGAATCCGAGCAACCGTGTAGGCCAGCCTGCATCTGTCCATCCAGCCTCGCTTGTCAAACTTCCTGTTGACTGATACCCGCAGCCGTCTACCATCTTCAACTCTGTCGTAGGAGGTTACCGTGTAACCGACTCAGCGCTGTCGAGCATCAAGATCTTCTCAAGCACCAGGTACATTGTGGTTCTGTCCCCCTGCTCCTTCTCCAAAAGGCCCTAGTGACATTTATGACCTCTTGCTTCCTTGGTGCTGAAACCAAATAACCTGGAACAGTTAAGACTGCTTTACCGACTACCCTCCTGTCAGTATCCAGAGTGCATCCCTTTCCTTTGTGAAACTGTCTATCCTCTGTGTTCCTTTACAGGGTGGGTTGTATTTTGTAGTGTGCTTGAACTGTCTGTTGTAATAATAATAAAATAGATATTTGTATACAACCTTGACTGGACAGTCCCTTTTATCATTGGGTAATAATTGTATTTTCGCTGTGTGGCAACTAACCAACGATCCACAAACTTGCTGAGATAAGCCTGCCGTTCTATCCACATTACCAAAATTGGACAAGGAGGTTTATAATTTACTTGTGTTTCCAATCCGTTCAGATCCCTTCTGGTGTACTAGCGGTGTGGGGCTGATTGATGGTTTAGAAACCGATGTTCATCCATAGCCTTCCCATATCTCGCACCCACGCACTGGAACGCCCTACCTCCCACAATCAGAGGCGAGTCCTCCCTCAGCACCTTCCGCAAAACCTTGAAAACAATCTTATTCACATAAGATGCGTTGCACTAGTCGAATACATCTCATATATTCCTAATGCATAAACTGTACTGTAATGACATACTGTACCAACCAAAATGTCAGCTCTATGCTTTGTCGAACTCATACTGTACCTATGAATGACTATATGCCTGTAACTAAGATTTTTGCAAGTAACAGCGCCTCAATGCCTGTGGGTTACTTGCGCGCTATATAAATATAAATAAATAAATAAATAAATAAAATAGACCACTGGTTCCCCAGAATTTGATTCATCATAGTGTCATTGATGATGAGCAAGAGAATGAGAAGGGGAATAGAACCAGGGAGGAAGTCATTGAGAGAGGGAGCCATCGATGATGAGCAATAGAATGAGAAGGGGAATAGAGCAAGGGAGGAAGCCATTGATAGAGGGGCCATTAATGATGAGCAATAGAATGAGAAGGGGAACAGAGCAAGGGAGGACGCCATTGAGAGAGGGGGCCATCGATGATGAACAAGAAAATGAGAAGGGGAATAGAACAAGGGAGCAAACCATTGTAGAGGGCACCATCGATATTGAGCAAGAGAATGAGAAGGGGAATAGAGCGAGGGAGGAATCCATTGATTGGAGTTGCCATTGATGATCAGCAAGAGCAAATATGAGTGAGAAAGGGCGAGAGTGAGAGGGTAAAAAATTCAGTGAGAGAGTGAGTGGAAGGATGAGATAGGATAGGGTGCGGGGCAAGGGAAGCCGGATGGGGAAAAGCGAGGGTAGGTTGGATAGGTGGGGTAGGGTGGGCGGTTAAATAAAGAGTGTCTGTGGGTGGGGCTAGAGGGCGTGGAGAGTTTTCTGGAGTCCACTCTAGTTATAGTCATCAGGGAAACTTTGGGAGTTTAGTCAGAACCCAATCGAGGTAAGCGTGGAGAGTGGTCAAGGCTAAGTCTCAGAAGAGGTGAGTGGGGTCAGGGTTCTACAATGAGTACACACAGTGAAATACACAATGGTTCTACTTAGACAGGTGAATACAGAAATACTCAATTTTTTAAAGGCCCCAAAACACACTAAGAAAATGAAACAAGCAGGTAATGTTATCACACAACACTCTAAATATAAAACATATATAAAGTCAACTTATGTTAAAAATGCATACAATTCACCTAAACACCTGACACGGAAGGTAAGTAGACATGCAGGGATTAAACCAGTTCACAAAATAGAAGCCCTAACTTTATGAGTCCAATCCCTAAATTGAATGGGGAGTTGTGTCCCAAAAGAGTTCCATGTCATTTAATCGTGGGATGTTTATTCGTGGGGCTTTTTACAGCAGATTTTTTAAACAACAAAACTAATCAAATTATTATTTTGTTTTATTTTTGGGGGGGACCCTGCCCAAACCTCCCATCCCATTTATTTTTTTATATATTCCCGAACACCCACACCCAATATATATATTTTTCTAAACCCCCCCCAAAAAATTCTATGAGTTTTTTCGGCAAAGGAATCGCAGTAAAAAACCTGTTAAAAAACATCCCGCGATGAAAGGACTTCATACCCCCAAAAGTTTACTAAGTTCCTTTAGGAGACAGGACAA
Source organism: Ambystoma mexicanum (assembly GCF_040938575.1). Classification (NCBI taxonomy): domain Eukaryota; kingdom Metazoa; phylum Chordata; class Amphibia; order Caudata; family Ambystomatidae; genus Ambystoma; species Ambystoma mexicanum. Next base: position 27,681,805 of record NC_090927.1, on the reverse strand, counting down.
AGACATGAAGAGATATTGCGGTGGTGAGAAGCCTTCCAAAAGACTTCCAAAACAGTTTACAGGTCAGTAAAATACTTTATCAATCTTGTTATCTTTTAATTTCAACTAGTGTACCTTCTACTGGCATTTTGTTTATTGTATTTATTGTCACATAGTTTATCCTGAGAAAATAAGGAATTAAAAGCAAGAGTAGAAAAAATATCATACACTAAAACAGTCTAACACAACAATTCAGTATAATATTAGCATCAGGTAGTTAATGAGATGAAAGAAACAATTCCACTACAAAGCGCAATGCTGCAGATGGCCAGGCATTTGGTCCATCAGCTAAAATGTTATGCCATACTATTTCACTAGACAGAAGCTTAAATAATTTAACAAGGGACCAAAGAAATGTTGACCATGAGTCATAAGCGCCTGGCAATCAAAAAGGAGTTTAAAGGTCAGTAAAATCTTTTAAAGCAGCTTTTTAAATAAACATTTGAAACGTGAGAGAATGAGTTAATTAAAGTTGTTCCCAAACTTTTAAAATAGTGCAGATAGGGGCACTGACAAGTATTGCGTCTACTAACAGCCCTTACTCCTAGTTTCCAAAAGAACTTGGCAGGTCAAAGGGGAGTCACTGGAGGTAGGTTTTCCCACCATTGGATCCAGTAGAAAATGCCCAGTGGCTGAGGGTGAAAGGAAGATTCCGGTGAGGTCCAGGATCTGAGTGCAACCCTTCCGATGAAGAAATTTAGCAGGCACTGATGCAGGCCTCTTCGGGACACTGTACCAGACAGAGGAAAGTTGGTTCCAGCTACAATCACCGCACACAGGTGACAGCAGGAATCCCTCCAGACATGAACAGATCAAGCCCTCCAGAACAGGATCCCTGGATACTGGGAGGTGGAGACTTGGCAGAAAGATGACTTGTATGACTAGCTGGCGACCACTGAAGTTCCAGGTGAAAAGGCGGAACAACAATGCTGCTGGCGTGGTAGCCCAAAAAGGAGCTGGTCAGTCCACCAGGTGGTCCAGGAACATGTCTGAAGGCTCCAGGATGCAGGAATGCAAGAAAGCGTAGAGACTAGTTGGTTCCACCAGTCCAAAGGGTTGAATCCCCAACAAGGGTCTTCTGAGATGAGATCAGATAGTCCAGCAGGGTTTCACCGGGACAGTTGCAGGAATAGTCACTAGGCCTCTTCAGAGGTCATCCATGGGTTTTCCATCAGCTGCACAGCTATCCAGGGTACTTGGCTCTTTTTCTAATCTCGTGGAATAGCTGTAGGACTACTCTTCTCATTCTAAATTCAGGTGAGCGATCAAACTCAGCCCTCCAATAGAAAGGATCTACCCCACTCATGCACACCAGCAGTGGCCCAATCAGGGACTACTGTGGGGCTGATGCATGCACCCAAGACTCACTGACATCAGTTTGTGGATTGGGACCAGACAGTCCCAGCCCACTTCCTGGGTCCCTACACACATGGCCTGCTAGCTGCTAGCCTGTGAAAACCACGGCTTTCCTAGGCAAATGCATGAACATATTAGGGATTTCCTGACCTGAGAAGGCAGGAAAAAGGCCAAGAAACAATATGGCCAAAGAACAAGAGAAACATCTTGTGGCATGGCCATCTTTGGCCACTAGCCACTGTTAGTAGCCAAATGCGGTATACATGAATGTGTTAACTAAAAATATAGTACAAATGGTAAAAAAAGGTGTCTGCTGCCACCAGCTTGTTTTTAGGCATGTTAAAAAACAACCAAAACAACCAGAAATCCCTTTGTTAAATGTTTAGGGTGATACAAATGTATCCCCATTGCACTGCATTAAAAGATGCTGTTTGAAAACAAATACCCAAATAGGTAACAAGCAAAAGGCAAGAAGGAAACATATGTGCCTCATTATAGGTGTGCTGGTCCGGAACAAATGGCAGAAGAAATGCTGGTGATTCCTCTCTGGCATTTTTTCCGGACCGGCACACTTCAAGTTTGCCAGCGTGGGCCATGGATCTACGGGGAGGCCTGACTTGCCAAGAGTTTCCAGCCCCTACTGGCAAACAAATGCCTGAATGAATCACCGGCACTGTTAAAAACATTGTTAAAGGGACATTATGGTTAAGTTGCACTAATAAAAGCCTATGAAATTGATTGAAAAAACTTTGTTAAAGGGAAGTTATGGTTACAAGTAAAACCGAAAAACCCCAGAAATTCGGCAATTATGGTAAGCTAAGCAACCATAACTTGTGCTGCCACTGTGCACTGCTAAGACTAACACCCATGGAATCAAAGAGAACATCACAAATGTCATTGATGACTTCACTGGTGACATCACAGATCTGGCCTGCCTGTTTTGTTCACTGGCATATCTAGGCCAGGTGGTTTGATCACTGACATTCAGAATATTAAATTTCAAAGGTGCTATATATCTACACGTTAACCTTGGCATATGTTCTTAAAGTACATCCCTTAGGGATCGGTCTCAGCTCAGGGTGCACATACATGGGGCAATAAGCAGGCCTCAAACGCATAATTCATTTGTATACATAAAGATAAACGTTAATGTTATTAACATTTTCTGATGATGCTGTTTCTTTCTTCCTTACTTTAGTTTCCCTGTAAGTGCCTCTGATTTGTATGCATTGTGGGTCTTCAGATGTATTGTTTGTACCAGCACAAGTGTTGTAAGTCTTGAATTGTTAGCTAGTTACTACATGTTTAACATTACTCAAAACTCTGATAAGGTAGCATTCATTATTTTACTATGCAAAATTACAAGATTATATCTAATGTACTTCTATGGTGCATGCTGCAGTCATTGCCTATGTTTATATTTGATTAGGTTTCTGTAATAACAACACTCCAATAAAATGTTGTTTAGATGAGTACATTCTTTAATAGATTAAGTAGTTCAAGATAAGTCTCTCGATCACCGCTGACATCATGTTACCAAGATTATAAACACAACCCCTTGTGGGGACTTTTCATCAAAATTAATTTCACACGTGATGTCATCAGTGATGTCATCAATGACATTTGTGATGTGATCTGTGATGTCCTGGGTGTTAGTCTTAGCAGTGCAGGGTGCTGGCGTGAGTTATGGTTGCTTTGCTTACCATAACTGGTGAATTTCGGAGGTTTTTCAGTTTTACTTGTAACCATAACATCACTTTAACAAAGTTTTTTCATTGTATTTCAAAGGTTTTTATTAGTGCAACTTAACCATAATGTCTCTTTAACAAAGTCTTTTCAGTGAATATATATATATATATATATATATATATATATATATATATATATATATATATATATATATATATATATATATATAAAAACACGCCCTGCAGTGGGGACCTTGTAGGTATGGTTAAGTTGCTCAACACATAGGAAGAGCACTTTTTGGGTGGCTTATAACTTTGCCCTCCTTGGCGAATCCTCACGAAACTTTGCAAAAAAAGTATATGGCCTGTCAGATTGATTCTGGTGAGGTTTTGTTTTGGGGGTGTTAAGTTATAGGGGGAGTCCCCAAATGTGTGTTTTTTCGAATAGACCCAATGGAAAAGAAATGTTGCTCATGCCTACAGCCAAACTGCTAGACAGATTTTAACCAAATTTGGGGCAGGAGCGTTGGCTTGGTCCCGAAAGTGTGCTTTTGTAAATTCGGTGTGAATCCATCCAGTAGTTCTTTTTAAAATGGCCATAAAGTAGGTAAACCTTTTTTTTGTGATATCTGCGTCCGGTCCGCGGACTCACTTCCCTGTTCGGTCTGCGGACAGACCGCCGATTGGTGCAGAGGGCGGCGTGATGTCTGCGGACATTGGATGCACCCGCTGATCGGATGGGGAAAAGCATGAAGTGAGTAATATTTTTTGGAAATGACCACCATTTTGGATTCACGGACAGCGCCCATTGTCCGCGAACATGGCGATGGACACCTATTTTAAAACACAACATTGCACTTGTCAAACTAATGAAACAATCTCCGGGGAGGTCAGGGGTGATGGGGATGGCATATGGCCATAAAAAGCTAGAGAACGAGTGCCTTTTCATATGGTGACAGCCCTGTAATGTTCGCGAACATCTGAGATGTTGGCGGGCATCCATATACATTTTTGCATTACAGGGCGGGTGAAAAGCAGTCTTTGGATAGTGTATAACGTTGGCGCTACTTAATTTGTGATATTATTCTAGATGTGAACTTGAATGGTTCTACATAGGTTGGTGCTGTTTCGTCAAGTGGGAACAAAATTAGAGGGGGGTCCCAAAATATTTGAAAGCCTTATACATTTGGTGCCGTTTCACAAATCTGTGCAAAAGTTAGCAAAAAGATTTAAGACCCAGATTTTAATGTTCTTGCAAAGTTTGGTGGGATTTTGTCAAGAGGGGGCATAATTATAGTGGGGTTTTTTGTTGCTGTGAGACAAAGGTGCACAAAAGATTTTAGAATCTCTGAATTTCTCTGCAAATTCTGAATGGATTTTGTCAACTGGGTCCTAAGTTATATGACTATTTTATGTATTTACATTTTGACACTTTTTAATAAATAAAACATTGATGGATTTGCCGGAAAGTTGTGCAAAGAGCTTCGGCAAGACTGGAAAACATGGTTTTGCAAATGTGTCTGTGTCTTCCTATCTACTCCCCTTACTTTCTTCTATGCACTTACTCTATCATAATTGTCCCTGGACCTAATATGATAGCAACCTCGTCTGTTTCCTCCACACTCCCATTACTGTTTTTTTCCTCCCCACCACCTCTCCAGCACTGTCTGAAATGTCATCAGGCCTAGTATGATAGTCGCTTGTTTTGTTCCTCCCCCCCCTTTCTGCACCCCTCTACCTCACCTTTTGTTTTTCTCAGGCTCTACCAGAAATGTCGTCAGGCCTAGTACGGTAGTCGCCTGTCTGGTTCCATTTCCTTCCCACTCTCCCCCTCCCATCCTTATCTATGTCCTAGCTCTTGCACTATCTGAAATGTCGTCAGGCCGAGTACGATAGTTAATTTCACATCTTTACTGTTCATGGCCTGTAAGAATGTGGTTGTATTTTCCCTTGTTCCCTCCCTTGCCTTGAAGCGCTTTGAAACACATTTTGTATAGTCGTTATATAAATAAACGATAATATCATATATCATATTTTGAAAAGTGTCATAATGTAGGTACAAAAAATAGTGATATTCCATTGGTGACTGATGTATAGCCGGTGGCTATGGGCAGTGGCCAGATTGTCCGAGTCATGTGTAGTGGCCAGATTGCCAAAGGCCATAACTCGGGTAATCTGGCTACTTGCCATGACCACAAGAAACTGGCAATGGGGTTAAAGTGGGCATGGCCACAAGGGTCTGGCTATGTGGTGAGCATTTTGAAAATCAGGATAGGTTTGAATGTAATTGGTTATTTATAATGCGCTTAATACCGAGAGGTTTCTAAGCGCGGACCCAGGGATCAAACCTACATTGCTTTGCGTCGTCTTGCTTCCGAGGTGAGCGTGTTGCCCCTGAGCTATCCTCCCGAGAATGAGTTATCTGCCGGACAATGCGAAAATAAATTCTGCTAGTGGCTAAAATTCTGTCCGTGGCTACAGCTCGAAGTGCTGCACAGGATAGCATCAACAATCACTGTGCTATCGCTGCATAGACTCTGAGCCAATGCTAATCAGCAGATAATTATCAAGAATGCCGAACCAGGTGCCCACGTGGTCACCAGGCCACCACTTTAAATCATTACCCACCCTTATTTGCGACCCTAGTGGGACAAGATATTGGGATTGGATGATGGACTCATTTCCACAACCTCACAGCAATGACTGGCTCAGAATTCATATGCCTTGAGAAATTCTCTAGAGAGTCGCATTACGTGTCAGCTGAGTTCTAACCATAATTAGTACCCGGCAAGAGTCAAGCAGAATGCAACACACATTCTGATTGGCTCTTGCCGGGACTCCAGCTGCCTTGTCCTCGGCGGGTGGGCATGGCAGCCCCTCAGCCAATGAAGAGGCTCGAAGCGGGGCCATCCCCACTCCGAACCTCCCCACGGCTGAGAGGCTGCCTCCGCCCCCCGCTGGGGACTCGGGTAAGCTTTTTTTTTTCCCCTCCCTCCCTCCTCCCTACCCCACCCCACTTACCTTCTTGCTCCTTTGTCCCTGGTGGGGGACGATGGCAGCCTCCAGCAGTGTGGAGACGCTGTGCCTCCACACAGCTGTAGGCTTCCATCGTCCCCTGGCAGGGACAAAGGTACGTATGGGCCCGGGGCATTACCTGATTTGGTAATGCCCCCGACGCTCGGGTCATATTGCTTAAATATAGCATCAAGAATGGTTTTGAAAACTGCTTAATTACGACAACAGTTTCTTATTGAATAACCCATCACAGTGATGTCATCTTTGATGTCCTGGGTGTTAGTCTTAGCAGTGCACAGTGGTGGCGCCGGTTATGGTTTCTTATCTTACCATAACTGGTGAATTTCTGGGGGTTTTCGGTTTTACCTGTAACCATAACGTCCCTTTAACAATGTTGTTACATTGAATATAGACTTATACAGTTAACATTAACTTAAAGGGCAAGAGCCTCAAACTAAAGAGGAGAACTAAATAAATACACAACATTACATTATTAAGTGTCACTAGAGGAGTGGTGAGTGAGTATGCAGGAGAGAGCTGGGAGAGCTCCCTTTATAGCAAGCAAGTGAAGTTTAAGCCGAGCTTTGAAGACATCCACAGTTGGGCTGACTTTGATTGTTATGGTCAGTGGGTTCTAGTGGAGTGGGGTGAGTGGGGAGAAAGTGAAAGTGAGAGGAGGAACAGGGTGGCAAATGGATGGTGATGTTGAGTGCACATGATTTTTGTAGTGAACAAGATGGTGAGAAAATTGAGATACTATCAGACAGGTACAGGGAGGTGAAACCACTGATAGCTTTGCAGACTAGGAGAACAAACTTGAAAAGTGAGAGGTTGTGCTTGGAGAGCCAACCAGCATGTTTTCAGTAGGTAGAAGCGGAGGGGGGTCTGGGTAGGTTATAGAGATTGCCAGTAGCAAAGCTGAGGATTTTATCTAGAGGGAGGAAGGAGGAAGGCCAAGGAATAGGCTTGAGCAGTAGTCATGAGAGTGGAGTAAGAAAAGGGCACATTTACCACATGTTGAGGAGGTTAATACGAGCAGCAGAGACAGCAATAGTGATGCATTGCTGCATTGGTTGGTCACTGTCAAAGAGGACCCGAAGATTGCTGTCCTTTGGGTGAAGGAGCAATAAGGTCAGACGGGATAGAGATAGGAGAGGGTAGAGTAAGGATCACATTGGAAGTGGTAGGAAGATGGCTTCCATTTTTGAAGAGTTCACCATGAAGCAGCGGGGAGCCATCTACTGTTGAATTGCAATGCGATTGTTCGTAATCCATTCTGAGATGTCTGAGTCGAATGAGGGAAGGAGAAAAATATTTGAGTGTCATCATAGAAAAGGTGGTAGTGAAAGTCAAAGAATGCAATAAGCCTTCCTAAAGCAGCAGAGGTCCAAGGACTGATCTTTGGGGGATGACAATAGGGAGAGGGATGGGATCATTGGTTTGCAACGTCCAAGAGGTTTTAAAGGATTGCCCTTCCAGGTAGGAGGTGATCCATGAAAACTGTAGGATTGTGAAACAGATAATATTGTGAAATAATTAACATCCCTTCTAACCAAGCTGCCTTTTGTAGGAAAAAACATCAAGCATCATTTTACTTAGGCAATGTGCACATAGTCTTCCAACTGAGGTATAGTAGGAAATTGCATTTAGCATTTTAGGGTCACAGTTTTACATAATGTAAACCCTTGAAAACTGTGGAACTATCTAGAAGCTTATATTAAATAGTTAACAATCTTTGCAACCAGCTACTTTTGGAGGCCAAATGATCAATGATTTCATCATTGATTATTCTCCTCAAACCATCTTTTGCAGCCGGCATTAGCAGAAAGGCTTCCAAATGAGGCTGAGTAAGAGAGCTGCAAAGTCTGCTGAAGATGTGCTTGAGCTTTGAAAGGGACCTTTCACACGCCACCTGGGAGCAGCTTGTAGGCATTAGAAATCGATCTATAGGCCCGACTGTACATTTTGAATCTCCGTAGCATATTATAGCCGCATGCTATACAATTAGTGCACATCTTACATGGTATACCTTTGACTCTGTCCTCAGAAGGGTCACCTTTTTCAGTTTCAATGACGAGATGAAAATGGGATTCATCTTCTTGGGCGTACATTTGATATTATTTATCAAGAGATATTTTGACTCTGTTCCACTTTGATGCAAATTTAAGCAGTTCTGTCTGTAATGTTTCACTGGATGCTTCTGAATCAAATCGGGTCAGCAAGCTGCTTAGTTGAGCCACGGCATTACTTGGAAGGTTCTAAAGGATCTCCTGAAAGTTTCTGGGGGTCAAACATGCCACATCTGCCAAGAGATGATCATGGGTAGTGAATCGGCTCTACTGACATGTCATGATCTGGTCTGTTGCAATATTGTACCCTTCCACCCTGGATTTATCATTGGGTAACTCGATAGGTCCATCAGCTGCAGCTTCACCAGGCATCACCTTCTTTCGATGTACTCGAGGCACTGGGAAGTCTTCTTCGACTACAAGTTCACATTCCCTTTCGTCCAGATTGTCATTTGCCCAAATTATGAACTTCCTTGTTGCATCCATTATATCACTAAAATGATGACCCTGTTGTCGCAGTTTATTATGCGTTCACACTCAGCTCAGGGAGTTCCTTTCCCCACAAGCAAGGTAGCGCTCAATAAAGCACTTTTTATTTATGTTAGCTTTGGTGAGGCCTCCAACCCGTCTCGCACCCACACCAACAAAAACTGTGTGTCACCAATTGGCTAGGAGCCAGGCGGGTGTTTAGTAAGAATATGTATTTATGGTTTGACAAACAGACTAACATCAGCCACCATTGCTATGGCAGCAGCCAAGATCACAACAATAACGCAGTTTTATAAAACAACACAAGTGAAATTTTGAAACATGCGAAAATAATTTACACAGATTTAATTTGTATTTAACCAATAGAAAACATTCCAAATACAATTCAAAATCCACAGAAATAACCTAATTTGAAGCCATACCTTTCTCGCATCCACCCCTACCCTCCAGGCATCAATTAAATCTGACCCCTTTGATTGAAAGGTAAGGTTCAAAGAGTGTGAGCACAATCGAAAAATCATTTTAGTTATTGATTTAAAAAGGCGCTGCTTGGGAAGGGAATTCAATTGTAACAATCGTTTGTGCTTGTTACTGGAAATTCAATATTAGTGAAAGGAATACAATGGGAAAAGTCGTTTTTCAGCTTTTATTTAAAGGGCAAGGTTGGGAAAAGGGCACTCAAATGGAAATTGTTTTTCAGCACACATGAAAATAAAAGGCAGGGCCTGGTAATTTGGGGTCAGAGAAAAATGGAAACACAGGGGAAATTTCGTTTAGTAAAAACATACAGATGAGAACATCACTTTGTAATTCTGATTTAAAATTAATGGGGCATTTCGTGTTTCAACATGCATACAGATGAGAACAATACTTTGTCATTCTGATTTAACATAAATGCCGAATTTTGTTTTTTCACCCTCCACGCTGACTCGAAAGGTGGTGTTTTGTGCATTACTTCTTTTTGAGATTATGGACACCCCCTTTCTATGTGGAAGCCAAGGATTTCAGAAATAGTCAACCAAGTCTTTAGGGTCTATACCGGCTCTAACACACTGGACATGAGCTTTTGTTAGTTTTGAATTCTAACAACACTCATCCCATGATTTTCTATATGGGAATTAATTGATTTACTTTCATCAAATGCGCTAAGGATCTACAGATATTGCCCCTCCCCACACTTTAATGGAAAGGATTAAGGCTAGCTGCTCCCAACATAATGCAATTTCAACAGAGGGGTGGTTTTCTGTGGGGAAATAAGTTTGAGTAAGATTTAATAAATTGTGCAAAGGGCCTACCCAGTTTCACACCCCTCTACCAACTAATGGACAGAATAAAGGTAGGTGGCTCCCCAAACAATTGATGGCTTTGGGCTATCTACTTACATGACATGGCTGAGGACAGCACAGGGCTGGTCAAGGGCTTTCAGTAAAGGATTTTCTCCTGCACCCAGACTTCTTCTGTGCCTCTGGTTTGGGTCCCAGCTAGCTTCTCTATTTCCCAGTCACTGTCTCCAATGCAAGGATTGAGGCCTCTCTGCCAGTTGTTCCTTGCAAGAGTACAGCAGCAGCTCTCTCCCAGAATAATGCACAAAAAGCCCAGTTGTGATGCAAACCTGATCTTTTATAGCGTGGATGATACTACAATATGGTCATAATTCCCGCAGTCAGGATTGGCTCACTTGCTCCGTTCACTTCCCACCAAGATGCCCATTGGTTGCTGATAGGACCAGAGGTCGGGAGACATGTATTATACAGGCTGAGGGAGGAGAATAGAGACATCATTTCAAATTGACAAGGATTTGTGCATCTTTTGTTCTGACAAATCTCATACTGTGATAACTCCCTTGGTCTTTCAAATACCCCCATGATGATATATATATGTGGGTTCTATATTTTATGGCGAATCAAGCCATATTCATTTTATTTTTCACACCCTTCCTGAGCGGAGTTACTGTTTTTTCACGGTTTTCTGCTACGCCGAAATAGCTAAAATTGGGTCCATTTCCAATTTAAACCTTATGTTCATAATCTACTCCTGTGCCAACTTTCCCATTTCCTAGGTCTGTGTAAATGGCAAACATCATACCCTTCCACATAACTTAAATTATGTACATCACAAACATTTCACTTTTACAGGGTCTCAATGAGCTTTCTCTCCTGTTTAATTTGAACCCCGGGTGGGCTTTCTACATACGCTGCTCCTTTTATTAAGGAAAATCTGTATTCAATGTTCAGTCAATGGCAGGGCATAGTATGTCCTCAGTAGGTAGGGTTCTATTTCCCTGAAAGCATGTGACCAGCCATCTGGCTTATCTCTGTCTATATTAACATGTCCTTCTGCTGGGCTTTAAAGCCTTGCTCAGTGCTCAATGTGCAGTTTATGGGAAGGTTGACCTCAAGGTTACTTCTACTGGACATGTTATCAGCAACTAATTGACAACCAGACATTATTCTTAGTGGGGCCAGCCCCAACAGGCCACGCGTTCAGATTCAAAGGGCCTTTGTTCAGAACTAAATGCACATTTTATGGAGCACCTGACCTTAAAGGTTGTGTCTTTTGGTTGTGTTATCAGCAATTCACCACAAATTCGATTTCTTTCTTTATATATTTAAGCATATCTTTGAAATCAGTCCTTCACCCCTAGCATTCATCAAACCAAAGGGCGGTGAGGTCAGGATCCAGACACACTCATCTGATTCCCAGTTCAAAGGGGGATTTCAGCTTGGAGGGAAAAACAAGAGGCAGCTTGCCATTCTGAAAGGCTAGCATATTACATTTAACCACTGTGTACCTGCAACTTTCAATGCTCCACCAGGGCCTGTTGTTCATACATACAGTCTTTTCTTTATATAATATTGACAATAATGAGTTCACTCTCTCCACACAGATAGTCCATAATTACATAAGGAAGCTGTATTCTTATTTACACCAAATGAAATAAGCGCTTCTCTGTTCATGCTGTCATTTCAAATGGTGGAAGTAATGTCTATTTCTTCCTGATGAATTCACTCTGTCCTTCATTTTATTTCTTAAATGTCAGGCATAATTTCTCCTTTTTAGCTTCCAAATGCACAACTATTTATTTCCCTCCCATGTTTACCACCACAGTTTTAATCTGTCCATGTGTAATGTCTTTCTTTAATATAACAGTTAAAATAAAATGAGTATCCCAATGCTTCCAGTAGGCCTCTCTCCACTTGTGCACTTGCCCATTTTAATAGAGTGTAACTAGGCCCATTTCTTTCCATGTCACTTGGCCTTAAGTCAGAAAAAAAAGTGTTTTGGGACTGGCCTGCATTTTGCAATGGATAGCAACAACCAGCTTCACTCTTAAATACTGATCATGCAGCAGGCAGGCGGCAACTGACTGAGTGTGAACTGAGCTCACACTTCATCTGTGTGATGGAGCATTGCACAACAGGTCGTCTGCACGGTGGTGGGCTGCACTCAGCACATGTGCATGCGACAAACACACTAGGTCACGTGCAGGGTGGTGCCCCCCGCAATGATCAGTCACGAGGCGAGCCACCCTACCATGGGCAAAAATCAGACAGCCTAGCAGCCAGGAGCCCGTGTGCCACCCAGGCTGCATCAGACTGGATCACATTGTTGTTTATGTATCCTTCCCCCAACAAAAGAGTCCTATGACCCCCGAGGCCTACTCGGAAAAGTCCTGGTGTCACAGAGGGGGGTAGTCCAGTTCTGGACAGATGAACAAAAGCTAGTCAATTGTAATTGGTTATTTATAACGCGCTTAATACGTAGAGGTTTCTAAGAGCAGACCCGGGGATCGTACCTGTGTTGCTCTGCCTCTTCTTGCATTGCCCATGAGCTATCCTCCCGGCCCAATAGTGACATATTTAGGGAGAGTATTTATACTTCAGAAAATTCCTGTGGCTGACGGAACCATAAAATAAAACCACTATCGGTTGGAGAAGTCTGTGAAAAACATTATTTAGGGAGAGCATCAGTAATGAAGAGGTTTAACTTGTGAAAGTACAAATTGAATACCCTATATTAAGTTGTATTATTAAAATAAATAGAGTAAGCAAATATTAAGTTTCATTTGAGTGACCTGGCCTCTCCCCATTCAATAATTTCTGGGCTATATGAGCCGCTATCGCTTGGAAATCTCTTTAGCACTGCAATCAGAAAGTTTCAGAATGTTGTGTCAGTCCCTCTGTGTACACTGTGGCAAGGGCTCTCACTGTGACACTCCCTCTCAACGTACACTGTGGGCGGGGCTCTCAGTGTGACACTCCCTCTCAGCATACACTGTGGCCAGGGCTCTCGGTGTGACACTCCCACTCATCACGGAAGCACTACTGGGATCCTCGCTGCCAGCACCACTTCCCTCCTCTCCCTGCCATGTCAGCCTTGATGAGTTTCCATTATCTCAATTTGAACAAAATGGGCTTCCGGTTGACAGAATGCAGACAAGCATCTGACATAAGGGGTTTTGCCACTCAGTCCCCTTTGGACATAAGTGGTCCTGACACTCCAAAACCTCCCACCAACCCCTGCTCGTTACCTGAAAGCTAGGTCGCTACTGGTATAGACAACTCATCCCCATGGCTCCACCCCAGATTCCTCACTCAATACTCACCACACCATAACTCCTGGTACGGGCTTCAGGCTAGATCTATAAACCTTAAATAATATTAACCAGAGCACATTTGGGGGCACTTTTACTCACTGTATTCAACTGAAGTAACCTAAGAGTACATGCCCCATAATGCATTTGGTCGAGAGAACAAAACACAGACTGCTGCACTACATGAACATATGATCAGGGGATAGCTGCAGCCGAGTCACTGCCATATTGCTTCTGGCCGGCAGAGAGTTTATGACAATGAAATACTGTGAAGAATCCCTTGGTGTTGTCACTTCCTCCTTAGGGGGGGCCCTTCCCATAGGGCCAGGGAGGTGAGGCTGCTACCTGATTGTTCCCCTGAGGGTGGGTTGTACTCAGTGGCAGGATCCTATAGAAGGTGACACCCCTGTGTGGAGGAAGGGAGAACGCGGTATAATGTCTACCACACTCAACCCAAAAACACATCCCCCCACACTGTTAGGGCCAAAACACCGCCATTCTCTTACCCGCTCTTTCTACTCATGGTTACTTTATGCAGAGGCGACCTGTCTATGAGTATGAGAGAAATCATCCTGTTATGAGGAAGAGTAACGAAAACTTGGAAATCTATGGCTCTGTAGATAGTGGTATGAAGTAAAAAAAGAGGAGTGAAGAGCCTATCGTGGAACCAAGACAAACGTACTAGCTCTCAACCACACATGAGCTAGCCAAATATAAACAGAGAGGAAGGACTCCTCTCGTTGTCTGATCCTCCCTGGAGGAACCGCAAGCTGGAGAGAGCTGTCGTTCAGAGAACGGGGACCGAAGGAGACCTGGACGCTGACCAGACAGAAGACGCATCCCAACAGAGCACACCACTGAGACACAAGAACCACAGCGGGAGAAATGGGTATCCAGCGACGAGCTGGAGAGCGGAAAGAGGAACTGCTGTATCTGTGAGGGAACTCTGCACATTGTGACCGCTGCACGACTTGTCTTCCAAGGGGGAGAGAAGCCCAGAGAACCTGGAAGCCGGCGAGAGAAGGAACCTGCGGAACAGGAGTGAGGAGCACGCCCCTGGAGTTGAGAGAATCCATAAAAAGAAATGTGCTAATGAACTGGGAATTTATCTACAAAACAGGGGCAGAGTAAAGACCCTGTTGAGACCCTTAGGGGTGGAGGTGAACCTAGTTGGGGCAAACGAGAAATCGCCAGGGCAAAACCAATTGTTGAAAACAATCAATCAGAGTACAATAATCATCATCTTCCTCGTACCAGTACTTGGAAGAATCCAAGAGGACGTTGTATGAGAAACTGTGCCTGGCAGGATAGGGAATCAGGCCTAAATCTGGGAAAGGGTCTGGGACCCAGCTAACTGGAAGACAAGACCAGGGGAAGTGAGAGAAAACCTCTGGCAGAAGTCAAGCGGAGACCAGGGGGAAGACGGATATAGACATCATTGGGAATATTGGAAAAGAGCCTAAGAAACCCTTGGGGAAGGGAGATATTTTCCCCCATCTTTAAAGAGTTGCCTAAGAAGGCCTGAACTATATCAAAAGGCCTAGTGACTGCCAGGGAAGAGGGATATTCCCCAACAATCACAAACTGCCCAAAACTGCCAAGAAGAGAAGGGACACCTTTCTGGAGTCAGGGTGGAGCAAGTTATATAGTTTTCTTTTGAAGTGTAAGGGACTGAAATATGTTTTGGGACACAGGACAGTGGACTATCTTTCTTCTGGTGGACATACTGACACTATCCTTAGTTGTGCTTGAGGCAGGGAAACCCCTCTTAGTTATAAGGACAGATAGGGGATTTCCTTAATTTCTATTCAATAAAAGTTGATCACAACAAACATGCCACCTTTGTGTCCGGCGTCTACTTCTGCATCCTTACAATACCTTCATAAACCTAGTGCTGGGGAAATCGATAAATGGGTTACCTGGGATACCCTACCTGAGTACTTGACCACGCAAATAAAAGTGAAGGCAAAAATGGATATTGGCGAGAAATAACAAGCATGGCACTTTAATAGGAATCAAAACAAAGTTTAGTGAGAGATTTGCACAAAACAGTAGTAGGTAGAGTGTACTGGGTACTGAGTGGGTAGAACTGCACGTATACAGTGCAAGATAAATTTGCAATACAGAAGATTTTTCCATTATAACAGCTTTCATAAGTGCAAATTCCAACCTTTTTCTTTTCTATAAATAAGAACCCTTTGTACATATATGACTTGAAATTAACTCAAACAGCTTTGCACATCTTATCTCCTTTTACAGAACGCACAGCTGCTGAGGCAGCTGTGTTCTGCATGTGGCAGCAGAGCCCCTTCTCTGTGCGCTTGAGCTAAACAAGTCGGTTCCCGGAGATTTGGCTATGAGCCTCATTCTGAGTTTGTTCGGTAGTTTGTTGCTAATTCTTCTCAATTACTTCCAGAATTGGTTACTATTACTGCCACTTGAGCTGTGTGTTTACCATAGGATTACAACTGGTGGTAGGGCGGTGTTAATTCCCATTCCTGGGGTTTTACAGTGAAATTACCTCAAGCTCTAATTCTTATGTAGTAATTCCACCAATTCTTGGAGAAAAATCAAGGATTTACCTCATCAGGTCTTTGCTGGAGATAAATGCTCCACTTTCCCTTCAAACTCAGACTTCAATGGTGCAGGAAAAATGCTGGCAATTCTGTTTCCACCCCAAAAAGTGTTGGTAAGGGAACTATAATCACTTTTTTACTGCACCAGCAAACTTGTAATATGGCCCAACGAATGGTGTAGGACTGCAAAGTGATGCAAAACAAAAGGTGATGGCTGAAACATTCAGAATTAATCTGAACCTCTGGTGCAGCTTGGGGCAACTCTCCAAAACATCGTTCTCTAGCCTACCAAGCAATTACAAAGATAGGAAAGACCATGTGCACCTCCACCTTGGTCTCACCCCAAAAGGGGCAATCTAGCCCGAACTGCTGGGTCACATCACTTCTGCACAAAGCCACAAGAATCCCCAGATATATTTTGGCCTTATTGGGCATCATCAGTGAGGAGTAGCTTGGATGTCTAGGCCCAGCAGGCACGAGACCCACGTCTGGGCATACCCGTACCACACAAGGTAACCATACCAAAACAAAAGAGGCGATGGCTGGAATGTTCAGAATAAGACCGAAACATGTTTTGGGATGCTTGTGGTTTCCTGCGGAAGGGATGTGACCAAGAAGTTTGGGCTGCACTGCCCCTTTTCGGTTGGGACCAACCCTGATTTCCACATGGTCTTTCCCCTTTTTTAATGGCTTGGCAGGTGAAGAACAATTCTCTGGAGGGTTGCCCAGAGCAGTGTCAAAGATTAAGATTCATTCTAAACCTTCCAGCCATCATCTCTTTTGTTGGACCTCAAAGTACTGACAAACTTAGGTGCGCCTTTCTACTTAAGGTCGCTTTTGTAGTCTTAAACCAGATTTTAAATCCAAATGACACTTTATGCACAACTTACATGACGCCTGCGCTATCTCCCCATCCCATGCCCTAAAGGCACTGGGGCAAACCCAACCCACAATCTTTCACGACGCGATGGGGCTGTTAGGAAAACATTTGTTCGGTTTAGACTTAACCATTTACCGATTGGCCATAATTGATCAAAGCCCTCTGTTGGGGCTATGTGTTGTACATGCTTTTGTCCTACCTAGGAGGAAACATTAACTTATTTTACACTACTATGCCCCAAATATTTGCAAGTCCACTGTTACACTTTAATTGCACTCTTGATGTCAGGTGGATCTACTCCGTGCAGGTTAGCTGTGATGCATGTGTGATGAACCCCAGGAGGTGGCTCGAGCACAAAGAACCAAAGGCAACAAAGGATTGCATTTGGATGTTTTAATCATTTTGTTATTCTATCTCCATGGTCCTTAATAATATATGTTTGTTTTTTAATGCATTATTTCTTTGGTTATTCGAAGTGTATGATTTCATTGAGGAAGTCAATTATCACTATTTGTAGTGTTCTTATGTGTTGTGTCCGGCGTTTTGCCAAAATAATGACTGATGAGTGTCTGCTTGAGAAGTATGGGCAAATATAAAGTATTGTGTGCTCAACTTAACACTCTGTTTTTAGCTGATCACTTCCCAGAATAAACATCTGGTAAATGAGCATTGGTTGCCAAAAGGGGACCAAACTAAGGCAATATAGTCACATTCATGATGCACCTTCTCATTAAGAAGAGATCCTGTTGGGAACATCTTTGAATTCCAACTAATGATGTCATTCAACTAGTGCCAGTAGGCAACTCTACTCTCCCTGGATATGCGGATTAGTTTTCAGCCCATACTGTCCAGTGCCGGAATACTCATAATCACTTCATGCACGCAGAACCAGCTAATTGATCAGAATCAGTGAAGCCAAACTTTGTCTTGCATGAGAACATTTTGATTGACCTCATATTAAAATATATTATTGATAATGAGCAAATGGAGTAGAACTTGTTGTTGTAAAATGGCTGAATTGACAACAATAAAAGGAGATCACCAATGATGAGGCTCGAACCCACCATTCTTGCTGCTCCCTTCCCCCTGAGTGAGTGTTCGCACCATTTGTTCACTATTGCTCGCGATATGAGCTGCAAACGAGCACTTATGTGCTTTATAGGTGTAGACCTGTGTAAGCTGTCCCTAGGAATGAGAAGAAGACACCCATTAGTGGCCAATAGATAGCATCTCACACAACTTAATCATTGATGTATTGGGCATATTTTGGGGCCAAAATAGTGTCAGTGGTTGTCAGTGAAATAGCATTCTAGGTTATAAAGAAATGTAGTTCTCAAGACAGCAAGAGCCAGTGGAACAATAGATTTATTTTGACTGCTGTCGGGGATGCAACAGTAAAGAGTGCTGGAGAGTCTTTGGAGACTTTTGGCATCACCGTGTCGCTTCTCCTCGCACCTTGTGTGATGGCTTCAGGGAAGGGAAGGTGTCGGAGACCATTGGTGACCTTTTGTAGCCTTTATGCCCACGGGAGCCTGTGCGGCGGATTGCTGAGATTACCGTGGCTGTTTTGCGGTCTGCTGCATACCTGGTAAGCTTCTTGTTTCTTCAGCCACGGTGCTCCTTCCCGCCCTCACCTGACCATTTTTTTGTTCAAAATAATGGCACTCACAAGGGCAAATTTTATGAATAATGGGGCCAATATGACTAATAACATGAATCTTCTAACTGGGGATGCTCATGGTATGTTTTTTCATCCCAATCCCCCTGCTTCAATGGGTAAGGGGGCATCCTCCATACATTTCACATCCCCGGCCCCTTGTGGGAGCAGCAGTCGATTCTCTGAAGTCCTGGCACTAAGTGCAAAAAGGAGAGTAAGACTTCAGAAAAACTCTTCCCATTCCACCAACAAAGCCACTGAGGGAGATGCGGTTAAAGGAGATGGTGACTCAGTAGGGTTTATCCCTCGATGCATATGCAGCTTTTAAATCTGGCTACCCCTCCACATGCTGCTTATGTGATGGTTACAAGGGACCTGTCAGAGGGTAAGGGAATTGGCAGTCCCGAAGGTTATGTTCCCGTGCAGGTTCCGATAACCTCACTCCTGTTTGGTAAACCAGGGCAGGTGTCAGGGGAAGTTACCTCTGAAGGTCCTGTAAAGGTGCATGGTGACCCAAATACTTTAGGAAACTGTTTGCTTTTCAAGCAGCATATTATGTGGGATCTTGATGCTTGTTCCAATATTGAAGATTTTTCATGCTTGGGCTGATTTGGTTGCTTCTAAAACTCCTACGGTACACCTGCCGAGCATGGCCAAGTCCTGTCAACCTGCTCCTATCGGCGAGGAAAAGTCCTGGTAAACCCCCCATACCCAGAATCGGGTTCATCAAGGTTGCCAAACAAACTCAGAAGAGCCTTCTTGCAGAGGAACAAATCCTCAGGAACTTGTAGCCAAGCATGTTCTTGGTTCGGTGGCTGAATCCTTTTGGGCAGTACTTTTATACCTACTAAATCGGTTACTTTATCTGATCCCTCACTTTCAAAGGACATCTGCCTAAATAAGTTCTGTGTGGCAAGAATAACTGATCCTACCTTAAGGAGCTTTGCCATGGACGCCAGAAACATCATTCTTACCAATGTTGATAAGCCTAGGGAATATGAGTGCAAGGAGGCACCAAAAACAAAATCCTAGCTTGGCTTAATCAAAGAGTGGGCCGTAATTGCGTTAGAACCCAAGATTTGACAGTCCTTCGGCAGTTACAGATTGATAATTGGTGCTCCCTAGAAAACACAGACTGTATCATTATTGGATGTAGATTAAGGAGTTTACCCGTGTTTCTGAACAAAAATATAAACTTGCAGAACATGTTCCCACATACCAAGCTAAGAATGATTGTGAACTGACTTCTTATTTGGTCTGTAAGTTTTGTACTTTCTCCTGGCCTGCTGTTCCTTTTTGACTGATTATGTTATGTATCTCTATGCAATGCTTTTGCATTACTGTCTTTCTGTCTTGTCAGCACACTGAGGCCTACGGGCTTGTTGCGCTATATAAGAAATAAACTAAACTAAACCAAATACTACATTAAATCATGAAGAAAACTTAAATAACTTCACATCACAATGCTGAGTCAGACTTTCTGTGCTTCTAACATGTGGCTAGTAGACGTATTCACCCAGGAGCATTTCACTTAATGCCCCTGTCAGAGACAGTACACCTATCACTGACATTCTGCTATGATGTACCGGTGGATACGGAGACTCCAGACAGCAGGGTTTTGTAACTTGCAAAAGCTTGGAAATTGTCTAATTGTACAGCCTTGTCAAAGAGCATCAGGTTGAATTGTACTGAATGTGTGGGCCTGCTGTGCCTTGGGAGTTTAAGGCCATGTCTTCTAGAGACTCACACCTTCTCCTTGAGATCAGCTGAGGGCACACGCGCCCCCGTGCAGTGCTTGTCTTTGGGTCTCTCTTGGGGCCTTCACAGGCCGGGGTCAGAGGGAGCAGCTCCGCAGCTCAGGCCTCTTCCCTGGTGACCCGGCAGATCTCTTAAACCCAGATGTGTGTCAGCCTTCAGGCAGAGATGGGAAAGCTTCATGTGGAGATGTGTGTGCTCTGGGGATGATGACGATGTGGTTCATTCAAAAAACAATTGTGGAGCAGTGATGACAGGAAGAGGGGCTACCTGAGGTTAAAGGTAAGGACTGTCTTCAAACACAGTCCATGGTCTGATGATGGAATGTGTGATGATGGACCCATGCGCCGGATCTGGAGAGCGGGGGTGCATGTGGGCAGCGATGTGCAGACTATACCGACTGGAAAGATCAATGAGTGAACAGTCAACCAACAAAGAGATTTAATTGGCCTCTGACATATGGGATTAAGATGATTTATATTATTGCATTTATAGAGCATAAGTACTCAGAAAAGGGTTTATAAACCGGTGTAATGACTATAAAGTAGCGAGAGATCAAATCAGTGCAGAGAACCATGCAGATAAAAGTCCTGAAGAAAAATCAAATACCTGAGTTTGAAGGGAGGTGGGAGAGGAGTAAATGTGCTGCTGTGGAAAATAGAGATGAGAAGGGAGTGGGAGGGTGCGGACAGGCTATAGGTGCCCTTAAAGACAATATGGAAAAACAGATAAGGAACTGAGCCGTAAACGGGACCCAATGAAGGCAGTGGGTCAGGGAAAGAGGCAGGATGTAGGAGGATGCAGTTGAGAGATAAGTGGGCAGGACCCTCTTTTTTGAAGGGGGCTTGACTCAAGAGGGTAGGAAGTACAGTAGAAGCAAAAGTGAGTCAAAGCTACCCTAACCTAAGGCGTGACATAGGGTCACCAGGTTTGCAGCGGAGCTAGGTAGCTACTAGCTCAAGAGACAAAAACACCTGAAGATGCAGGAATAACACAGAAGGGGTTTTAATTTACACTAACCGGAAAAGAAACATTTTTACAAACTGCGCCGTAGTGCTGAAGATATGCATTATTGAGCACATCATGGTCTGCGTATTTGTGAGTTAGTAGGCAGAGTGACAGAGATATTTATTTCATGTATTGCTTAACATGACAATACATTAACATTGTCGACACACGATTTGGTGTTTCTGGTTCGGTTTTGATGGCAGGTGGCAGTGGCTGTATAGAGTTCAACAGCGCTGCTGAGTTTTACCGAACGGTCTTCAGGACAGTTTGTTGTGGTTGGGTCGATGTTAAAAGAAAGGTACATCCAGCTATAAATAGCAGGGTACTGGGTTAGTTAGGTGAAAGTGGTGTCGGAGTATTTACAATTGCTGCAAAAGAGTGGACCTACCATGTTAAGGTAAGTAGGAGCCTTGGTTCAGGTCTTGGTAGTCCAGTGAATGATTTAAACTGGGAGGCTGTCTGCAAATGTCAGAAGCCAGGAGCTGAGTAATGAGAGGAGATAAATCAGGTAAGTGGCTAGTAGCCAAAGTGCTTAAACACATAGTGGCTGGTAAAAAGATTGTCAAGTGAATGACGTGGTAAAACCGTCGTGATGATTAAAACTGAGCCAAAACGGTGCATAGATAGTGTTTAGCGTGATGACCCTACTGGATCTCAACTGTCAGTCATCCATTACCTGCAACTCCCCATGCTCATGGTCAGACCACCATAACTTCCACTTTTCCATTCCGCAACCCAGGGAACACAAGCCTGCTACCAGCGGACTACCACCAGCAGTAGCATGCAGCTCTAGAAAGCTGACAAAAGACAACCTCATCCCCATCCTAGACATTCCGGAATTCAAACCGCCATTCTCCAAGGATCCTAACACACTTGCAGTCCTATACAACACCATGTTGAAGCAGGCTGTCGATACCATTGTCCCCCTTGTAGCAAGGAAAGTGAAACCCATCAGGCACGCCAACCCTTGGTACACACCCCAGAGCTACTCAAACTATGAAACAAAAAGCGAACAGCTTGAATTTTAAAAAAAACGCTGACCCCGCTAAAAAGGGATTTCGCCAAAGCATTCAGAGTCTACAACCAGCCCACCATGTCAGCCAAATCCACTTACTTCAAATACAGAAATACCTTGAAACTAACCATCTCCTAGGTTCCCGCCAATCCGGCTTGAGGCCACAACATGGCACGGAAATGGCACTAATCGATTTAAAAACTCAATTGATGAGCTCAAGGACAAAGGGAAAACTGCCATGCCACTCCTCCTCAACCTGGCGGCTGCCTTTGACCTGGTGGACAACAAAGTTCTGTGCAAACACCTGGCCTCTGCAGTTCACTTCTTTAAGGACGCAATAGCATGGTCCAATCCTTTTTAAATAACAGAACCATGAGAGTTTTCTCCCCATCAGCATCAGCAGACCCTATCCAGACTACATGCAGCATTCCACAAGGATCTTGTGTATCGCCAACCATGTATTGTATATTTACAAAGCCTCTGTTTGACAAATTGGACAGGCTGGGTGTCACCTACACTAACTATGCATATGACACCCAAATCCTCATACCCCTTTCGGGCGATTATTGTAAGGACACGGCTTTGGTAAATAAAATCTACCTTCTCATTCAGGCATGGATGGCAGCCCATGGCCTTTGCCTGAATGACGACAAAAAGGAGCTCCTGATTCTTAGTACAACTGCCAACCTAAAAAAACAGAATCCCAACTACTCTGCCTTCAACATCGACAGAAACACAATTAAGGTAGTAAAAGAAGTGAAAACTTTAGGCTTCTAGCTCGACTCCACACTAACCATAAGTAAACAGATAAACTCCATGGCATCAGCCCCCGCCTACACGTGTAAGCTATTCAGGGGCTGTAAGCCATTTTTATCCAAAGCCAGCTGTATGATTCTTGCTAAAACCCTGATACTTTCAGAAATGGATTATTGTAATGCCCTATAATTGGGCGCTAATAAATATATCCTAGACAAAATCCATATCTCACAGAATAATGCGTTAAGAACTGCGCTGAATATACCCAATAGAGAACATGTATCAGAATTTAGAAGAGAACACCGTTGGTTGAAGATAAATGACAGAAGTTTGCTCAAAACAGTCTCCCTTACTTTCAAGTGCCTCAACAATGAGGCACCCCCCTACCAAACTGAAAGAATAGTTAGAAAATCTTCCACCCGCCCCTCTAGAGCGGCTAACTCTTTTTGCCTGAATATACCTAGATTGAAGCTAAAAAAATCTGGAGGTAGCAGTTTCCCAGTTAAAGCCGCTCAGTCCTGGAATGCACTACCTCTGTCACTCAGAGGGGACCAATCCTTCCTCAGTTTTAGACGCAATACCTTGAACTGGTTGCGATCCAATGACATATGATTTTTTCTGTACCTATTGCTCTGTGTATGTTCTACCTACCTACTATGTTTCAGCTACTGTATAATCCCTTTGCACGCTTTCCTGTATAATCCTGCTTCTTACCTGTCTCACTGTGTAACCTAAACTTAAAGTATTCTTGTACTCGTTGCGCCCAGTTACCTCCGGGTTTGGTGCACCTTACAAATCAATAAACAAACAAACAAACAAACTTCAATACTAAGATCACAAATGCCAAATCAGACGTCAGGGAAATCTTCTCTATATTCAGGAAACTTGAGACCCCAGTCCTTACACCCCAATCCATCATCAAAGATGAAACATGGTGCACCAACGCTCCAATATTGAAACCGCCATGAGGAGCAAAATAGACTTGCTCAATAATGAAACACGCACCAGCCAAAACAGACTGGGTTCACCCCACCTCACAACAACAGCCCCTACCTCCAACACACCCTCCTCAAATATACCTCCTTTCTCCTTCTAGGACATCTCAGAATTGGAAAGGCACACCATTCTAAAAAATCTGAAGCCTTCTAAATGCAAAGGCCATGTATGCCCTGCCATAATCATTAAGGAATGTGCTAAGTAGACCCCTCCGCCCCAACAACTACGGACCCATCACGACAGTCCCCTTTCTTCTAGAAAATCCTGGCCAGAGCAGCCTACCTCCAGATTCAACACCACATACTAGGCCAACGCCAATCTGGCTTCCGTCCTGGCCATGGCATCGAATCGGCGCTACTAGATCCAAAAAACCAGATGGACGAAATTCGGGACAAAGGCAAACCTGCGTGCTCCCCCTTCCCGACTTATCAGCCGCCTGTGACCTGGTGGATCACGAAATACTCTGCCACCACCTCACCACATCGGCCCACTTCTCGTACTAGGCAACAACCTGGATCGGCTCATTCCTAGAGGGTAGAAACATGAGAGTTTGCAGAAAACGTGGATGCTCCCCCGCTCCCATTATATGCAGAGTTCCACAGGGCTCCTACATCTCTCCCACGTCATACAACATCTTCACCAGACCACTCTTTAATATCCTAGTCTCCAGTGGCATAACCTATACCAACTACGCTGATGACACCCAGGTCCTCCTCCCCTAACAGGTATCTACCAAGAAGACTCCAAGGCCATCAGCATAGCCTACTCCAACATCCAGACTTTGATGGCAGAAAATGGCCTATGTCTCAACTGGGACACAACTGAAATCCTGCTAATTGAACCCTTGGCGACATTAAAAAAACTCACCAACCAATACTCCTCATTCCTGATCGAGAACATACAAATCCTGATCCCTCCCGCTGTCAAGACCCAAGGGGCGTACCTAGTAGCCACCGTCTATATGTCCTGCTAATGGGGCCTGCGGACCACGGTGCATCTTGCTGGAGATGGCAAATTCACAAAGAAAATACGAAACATGCCCAGTGTGCAAAGGTGTGCAAATAGTAGCGTAAAAGAGGCCCAAATAAGTGGACATTTAATAGCGCATCTGATGAGTATCACTTTATGCCAAAAATATGTGCATCTAATCAGATGCCCCAACAAAAGTGCATCTACACACAGGCAAAGTATTTCGAACAATTTCTTTAATGTTCATTCTCTTTTTTGTTTTCTGTGCGTTGTGAGTCTGAGAATAACTTCAGCCGTGTGGGGAGTTTACTTTGTAAGGTGGATCACTTCCCCGGGAGTAAGTGTATACCGTTTAAATGTCTCCGGTAGAAGTCGTACCATGTCATTCAGCGATGTCGCTCAGCGATATCTATGATTATGATGATGTAGTGAAGGATTATGTTCTTAATTCCTATAATTGTGTAAAAACTGGCAGTGTGATTGCTAGACAGCTGCATGGAAAGTGTTCTACTTCCTAATGTCCTCTCACTCCTGTACACGTTTTCTATAGCAGTAGGGTTGTGGGGGCTACATGGGTGCAATCAGTGGCAGCACAAACACACAGTACACAGCAATGTGTAAAATGCCCTCACTAATCCCACCCTGGTACCTGTAGAATGAGGCATGCCTACAGGCCGGGAAGATAGCTCATGGGCAGCACATTCGTCTTGGAAGCAAAACAACGCATAGCAACACAGGTTTGAATCCCGGTCTCACACTTAGAAACCTTACCCGGTATTAACCGCGTTATAAAATAGCAATTATAAATATATTCCCTGACAGATGTAATGATCATGTTGAAGACCTGTAGGGTCTGTGACTGTGAGGATTATGAACTCACCACCATGAAGCCATTGGTGATATGGAAGGAAAGTAATACAGGGCTGACAGTATTTCCCGCTGCCTTCCCATCTCCAGTATGATCTAGGGTGGGAAGCGGCACCTCTGGGGGGATTCTTCCTCCATATCATGTCCCTCCTAGTCAGTCGGGCAGCAGCAGGATGCCTTCTGGATTGGCCCTTTTGGGAATGCATCCCTGTCTCTCTGTGTTGCCATGTTATACTGTGCTGTTGCTTGTGATTGGACAGGTCACTTGCACTTTTAAACGGAGCACATTTTGAAGGAATTTATTTGGAGCAAATTCTGTGGTCCGGTTTTGTGAATCTGGATTCTGGTGCATCTTTGCTCACTTTCTGCGGTCACTCCGCTTTGCATTGGTGCATCCGCATGCCTTCCATCCATTTTGCACATCTTTTGCCCACATTATGCACTCCTTTTGTGAACTTCTGTGAATGTGGCACAACTATTTATGTTTATGTTTATTAGGTTTATATAGGTTTATATAGCGCTTTAATCCAAAGCTCTTTACAATATAACAACAATGTACAATAATGAAAGAAGCATATTTACAATCATGAAACGAACCAGTGAGACAATATTAAGAACAATTTACATAGATGGAGGAGGAGAGGGAAGGGTGGCGAGGAAGGGAGAGGAGGTAGTAAAGGGAGGGAGTAACATATGAAGCATTTGTGGTGCATCTCTGATTTGCAGTCTTTTTTATTTTTAAGAATCTGGCCCGATGTGTTGAGACTGAAATATATGGCTAAACTGAGGAGAGCCTTCGGCATAGGATGTAAACACAAGTTTCTTGCTATCCAGGCCGACATCATCACTGCTCAGCTTCACTATGAATGTACCAAGTCATTAAACTTTGATGCCATGACCAGTCAGGGTCAGAGACTAGGGGTGCATGCATCTAGTCACTATACTCAGACATCATTACTGCTCATCCTTACCATATATGACTGCATGCATCTGATCACTCTACACTAATATTATCATCAATCAGAATCACAGACTATGAGTGCATGCATCTAGTCACTATACTCTGACATCATTACTGCTCATCCTTACCATATATGACTGCATGCATCTGATCACTCTACACTAATATTATCATCAATCAGAATCACAGACTATGAGTGCATGCATCTAGTCACTATACTCTGACATCATTACTGCTCATCCTTACCATATATGACTGTATGCATCTGATCGCTCTTCACTAATATCATCAATCAGAATCACAGACTATGAGTGCATGCATCTAGTCACTAAACTCTGACATGATTACTGCTCAGCCTTACCATATATGACTGTATGCATCTGATCGCTCTACACTAATATCATCATCAGTCAGAATCATAGACTAGAGGAGTTCACATCTAGTCACTATACTCTGACATCATTACTGCTCAGCCTTACCATATATGACTGCATGCATCTGATCACTCTACACTAATATCATCATCAGTCAGAATCATAGACTAGAGAAGTTCACATCTAGTCACTATACTCTGACATCATTACTGCTCATCCTTACCATATATGACTGCATGCATCTGATCACTCTACACTAATATCATCATCAGTCAGAATCATAGACTAGAGGAGTTCACATCTAGTCATTATACTCGGACATCATTACTGCTCAGCCTTACCATATATGACTGCATGCATCTGATCACTCTACACTAATATCATCATCAGTCAGAATCATAGACTAGAGGAGTTCACATCTAGTCACTGTACTCTGACATCATTACTGCTCATCCTTACCATATATGATTGCATGCATCTGATCACTCTACACTAATATCATCATCAGTCAGAATCATAGACTAGAGGAGTTCACATCTAGTCACTATACTCTGACATCATTACTGCTCATCCTTACCATATATGACTGCATGCATCTGATCACTCTACACTAATATCATCATCAGTCAGAATCATAGACTAGAGGAGTTCACATCTAGTCACTATACTCTGACATCATTACTGCTCAGCCTTACCATATATGACTGCATGCATCTGATCACTCTACACTAATATCATCATCAGTCAGAATCATAGACTAGAGGAGTTCACATCTAGTCACTATACTCTGACATCATTACTGCTCAGCCTTACCGTATATGATTGCATGCATCTGATCACTCTACACTAATATCATCATCAGTCAGAATCATAGACTAGAGGAGTTCACATCTAGTCACTATACTCTGACATAATTACTGCTCACCCTTACCGTATATGACTGTATGCATCTGATCACTCCACACTAATATTATTATCAGTCAGAATCATAGAGTAGAGGAGTGCACATCTAGTCACTATACTCTGACATCATTACTGCTCAACCTTACTATATATGACTGTATGCATCTGATTACTCTACACTAATATCATCATCAGTCAGAATCATAGAGTACGGGTTCATGCATCTAGTCACTATACTATGACATCATTGTTGCTCAGCCTTACTATATATGACTGTATGCATCTGATTACTCTACATTAATATCATCATCAGTCAGAATCATAGAGTACGGGTTCATGCATCTAGTCACTATACTATGACATCATTGCTGCTCAGCCTTACTATATATGACTGTATGCATCTGATTACTCTACAATAATATCATCATCAGTCAGAATCATAGAGTAGGGGAGTGCAAATCTAGTCACCATACTCTGACATCATTACTGCTCAGCCCTACCATATATGACTGTATGCATCTGATCACTCTACACTAATATCATCATCAGTCAGAATCATAGAGTAGGGGAGTGCAAATCTAGTAACTATACTCTGACATCATTACTGCTCAGCCTTACCATATATGACTGTATGCATCTGATCACTCTACACTAATATCGTCATCAGTCAGAATCATAGAGTAGGGGAGTGCAAATCTAGTAACTATACTCTGACATCATTACTGCTCAGCCTTACCATATATGACTGTATGCATCTGATTACTCTACACTAATATCATCATCAGTCAGAATCATAGAGTACGGGTTCATGCATCTAGTCACTATACTATGACATCATTGCTGCTCAGCCTTACTATATATGACTGTATGCATCTGATTACTCTACACTAATATCATCATCAGTCAGAATCATAGAGTAGGGGAGTGCAAATCTAGTCACCATACTCTGACATCATTACTGCTCAGCCCTACCATATATGACTGTATGCGTCTGATCACTCTACACTAATATCATCATCAGTCAGAATCATAGAGTAGGGGAGTGCAAATCTAGTAACTATACTCTGACATCATTACTGCTCAGCCTTACCATATATGACTGTATGCATCTGATCACTCTACACTAATATCATCATCAATCAGAATCATAGAGTAGGGGAGTGCAAATCTAGTAACTATACTCTGACATCATTACTGCTCAGCCTTACCATATATGACTGTATGCATCTGATCACTCTACACTAATATCATCATCAGTCAGAATCATAGAGTAGGGGAGTGCAAATCTAGTAACTATACTCTGACATCATTACTGCTCAGCCTTACCATATATGACTGTATGCATCTGATTACCCTACACTAATATCATCATCAGTCAGAATCAAAGAGTACGGGTTCATGCATCTAGTCACTATACTATGACATCATTGCTGCTCAGCCTTACTATATATGACTGTATGCATCTGATTACTCTACACTAATATCATCATCAGTCAGAATCATAGAGTAGGGGAGTGCAAATCTAGTCACCATACTCTGACATCATTACTGCTCAGCCCTACCTTATATGACTGTATGCGTCTGATCACTCTACACTAATATCATCATCAGTCAGAATCATAGAGTAGGGTAGTGCAAATCTAGTAACTATACTCTGACATCATTACTGCTCAGCCTTACCATATATGACTGTATGCATCTGATCACTCTACACTAATATCATCATCAATCAGAATCATAGAGTAGGGGAGTGCAAATCTAGTAACTATACTCTGACATCATTACTGCTCAGCCTTACCATATATGACTGTATGCATCTGATCACTCTACACTAATATCATCATCAGTAAGAATCATAGAGTAGGGGAGTGCGCATCTAGTCACTATACTCTGACATCATTACTGCTCAGCCTTACCATATATGACAGAATGCACCTGATCACTCTACACTAATATCATCATCAGTCAGAATCATAGACTAGAGGAGTTCACATCTAGTCACTATACTCTGACATCATTACTGCTCAGCCTTACCATATATGACTGCAAGCATCTGATCACTCTACACTAATATCATCATCAGTCAGAATCATAGACTAGAGGAGTTCACATCTAGTCACTATACTCTGACATTATTACTGCTCAGCCTTACCGTATATGATTGCATGCATCTGATCACTCTACACTAATATCATCATCAGTCAGAATCATAGACTAGAGGAGTTCACATCTAGTCACTATACTCTGACATAATTACTGCTCACCCTTACCGTATATGACTGTACGCATCTGATCACTCCACACTAATATCATTATCAGTCAGAATCATAGAGTAGAGGAGTGCACATCTAGTCACTATACTCTGACATCATTACTGCTCAACCTTACTATATATGACTGTATGCATCTGATTACTCTACACTAATATCATCATCAGTCAGAATCATAGAGTACGGGTTCATGCATCTAGTCACTATACTATGACATCATTGTTGCTCAGCCTTACTATATATGACTGTATGCATCTGATTACTCTACACTAATATCATCATCAGTCAGAATCATAGAGTACGGGTTCGTGCATCTAGTCACTATACTATGACATCGTTGCTGCTCAGCCTTACTATATTTGACTGTATGCATCTGATTACTCTACAATAATATCATCATCAGTCAGAATCATAGAGTAGGGGAGTGCAAATCTAGTCACCATACTCTGACATCATTACTGCTCAGCCCTACCATATATGACTGTATGCGTCTGATCACTCTACACTAATATCATCATCAGTCAGAATCATAGAGTAGGGGAGTGCAAATCTAGTAACTATACTCTGACATCATTACTGCTCAGCCTTACCATATATGACTGTATGCATCTGATCACTCTACACTAATATCATCATCAGTCAGAATCATAGAGTAGGGTAGTGCAAATCTAGTAACTATACTCTGACATCATTACTGCTCAGCCTTACCATATATGACTGTATGCATCTGATCACTCTACACTAATATCATCATCAGTCAGAATCATAGAGTAGGGGAGTGCAAATCTAGTAACTATACTCTGACATCATTACTGCTCAGCCTTACCATATATGACTGTATGCATCTGATTACTCTACACTAATATCATCATCAGTCAGAATCATAGAGTACGGGTTCATGCATCTAGTCACTATACTATGACATCATTGCTGCTCAGCCTTACTATATATGACTGTATGCATCTGATTACTCTACACTAATATCATCATCAGTCAGAATCATAGAGTAGGGGAGTGCAAATCTAGTCACCATACTCTGACATCATTACTGCTCAGCCCTACCATATATGACTGTATGCGTCTGATCACTCTACACTAATATCATCATCAGTCAGAATCATAGAGTAGGGGAGTGCAAATCTAGTAACTATACTCTGACATCATTACTGCTCAGCCTTACCATATATGACTGTATGCATCTGATCACTCTACACTAATATCATCATCAATCAGAATCATAGAGTAGGGGAGTGCAAATCTAGTAACTATACTCTGACATCATTACTGCTCAGCCTTACCATATATGACTGTATGCATCTGATCACTCTACACTAATATCATCATCAGTCAGAATCATAGAGTAGGGGAGTGCAAATCTAGTAACTATACTCTGACATCATTACTGCTCAGCCTTACAATATATGACTGTATGCATCTGATTACCCTACACTAATATCATCATCAGTCAGAATCATAGAGTACGGGTTCATGCATCTAGTCACTATACTATGACATCATTGCTGCTCAGCCTTACTATATATGACTGTATGCATCTGATTACTCTACACTAATATCATCATCAGTCAGAATCATAGAGTAGGGGAGTGCAAATCTAGTCACCATACTCTGACATCATTACTGCTCAGCCCTACCATATATGACTGTATGCGTCTGATCACTCTACACTAATATCATCATCAGTCAGAATCATAGAGTAGGGTAGTGCAAATCTAGTAACTATACTCTGACATCATTACTGCTCAGC
This sequence comes from Ambystoma mexicanum, assembly GCF_040938575.1. Classification (NCBI taxonomy): domain Eukaryota; kingdom Metazoa; phylum Chordata; class Amphibia; order Caudata; family Ambystomatidae; genus Ambystoma; species Ambystoma mexicanum. The sequence goes on along the minus strand of NC_090927.1, from coordinate 27,649,803 downwards.
CTTACCATATATGACTGTATGCATCTGATCACTCTACACTAATATCATCATCAATCAGAATCATAGAGTAGGGGAGTGCAAATCTAGTAACTATACTCTGACATCATTACTGCTCAGCCTTACCATATATGACTGTATGCATCTGATCACTCTACACTAATATCATCATCAGTAAGAATCATAGAGTAGGGGAGTGCGCATCTAGTCACTATACTCTGACATCATTACTGCTCAGCCTTACCATATATGACAGTATGCACCTGATCACTCTACACTAATATCATCATCAGTCAGAATCATAGAGTAGGGGAGTGCGCATCTAGTCACTGCATTCTGACATCATTACTGCTCAGCCTTACTATATATGACTGTATGCGTCTGATCACTCTACACTAATATCATCATCAGTCAGAATCACAGACTAGGGGCGCATGCATCGAGTCACTACACTCTGACATCATTACTGCTCAGCCTTACGATACATGACTGTATGCGTCTGATCACTCTACACTAATATCATCATCAGTCAGAATCATAGAGTAGAGGAGTGCACATCTAGTCACTATACTCTGACATCATTACTGCTCACCCTTACCGTATATGACTGTATGCATCTGATCACTCCACACTAATATCATTATCAGTCAGAATCATAGAGTAGGGGAGTGCACATCTAGTCACTATACTCTGACATCATTACTGCTCAACCTTACTATATATGACTGTATGCATCTGATTACTCTACACTAATATCATCATCAGTCAGAATCATAGAGTACGGGTTCATGCATCTAGTCACTATACTATGACATCATTGCTGCTCAGCCTTACTATATATGACTGTATGCATCTGATTACTCTACACTAATATCATCATCAGTCAGAATCATAGAGTATGGGTTCATGCATCTAGTCACTATACTATGGCATCATTGCTGCTCAGCCTTACTTATATGACTGTATGCATCTGATTACTCTACAATAATATTATCATCAGTCAGAATCATAGAGTAGGGGAGTGCACATCTTGTCACCATACTCTGACATCATTACTGCTCAGCCCTACCATATATGACTGCATGCGTCTGATCACTCTACACTAATATCATCATCAGTCAGAATCATAGAGTAGGGGAGTGCAAATCTAGTAACTATACGCTGACATCATTACTGCTCAGCCTTACCATATATGACTGTATGCATCTGATCACTCTACACTAATATCATCATCAGTCAGAATCATAGAGTAGGGTAGTGCAAATCTAGTAACTATACTCTGACATCATTACTGCTCAGCCTTACCATATATGACTGTATGCATCTGATCACTCTACACTAATATCATCATCAGTCAGAATCATAGAGTAGGGGAGTGCAAATCTAGTAACTATACTCTGACATCATTACTGCTCAGCCTTACCATATATGACTGTATGCATCTGATCACTCTACACTAATATCATCATCAGTAAGAATCATAGTGTAGGGGAGTGCGCATCTAGTCACTATACTCTGACATCATTACTGCTCACCCTTACCGTATATGACTGCATGCATCTGATCACTCTACACTCATATCATCATCAGTCAGTATCATAGAGTAGGGGAGTGGACATCTAGTCACTATACTGTGACATCATTACTGCTCAGCCCTACCATATATGACTGTATGCGTCTGATCACTCTACACTAATATCATCATCAGTCAGAATCATAGATTAGGGGAGTGCAAATCTAGTAACTATACTCTGACATCATTATTGCTCAGCCTTACCATACATGACTGTATGCATCTGATCACTCTACACTAATATCATCATCAGTCAGAATCATAGAGTAGGGGAGTGCAAATCTAGTAACTATACTCTGACATCATTACTGCTCAGCCTTACCATATATGACTGTATGCATCTGATCACTCTACACTAATGTCATCATCAGTCAGAATCATAGAGTAGGGTAGTGCAAATCTAGTAACTATACTCTGACATCCTTACTGCTCAGCCTTACCATATATGACTGTATGCATCTGATCACTCTACACTAATATCATCATCAGTAAGAATCATAGAGTAGGGGAGTGCGCATCTAGTCACTATACTCTGACATCATTACTGCTCACCCTTACCGTATATGACTGTATGCATCTGATCACTCTACACTCATATCATCATCAGTCAGTATCATAGAGTAGGGGAGTGGACATCTAGTCACTATACTGTGACATCATTACTGCTCAGCCTTACCATATATGACTGTATGCATCTGATCACTCTACACTAATATCATCATCAGTAAGAATCATAGAGTAGGGTAGTGCACATCTAGTCACTATGCTGTGACATCATTACTACTCAGCCTTACCATATATGACTGTTTGTATCTGATCACTCTACACTAATATCATCATCAGTCAGAATCATAGAGTAGGGGAGTGCACATCTAGTCACTATACTCTGACATCATTACTGCTCAGCCTTACCATATATGATTGTAAGCATCGGATCACTCTACACTAATATCATCATCGGTCAGGATCATAGAGTAGGCGAGTATGCATCTGGTCACTATGCTTTGATTTAATTGACATCATCAGTGCTCAACTTCACAGAGTAGGTGTTATGCTTCCGGTCACTATACTCTGATGTTATGACCAGTCACCATCACAGAATAGGTGTAATGTATATGGTCACTATGCTCTGAGGTCATCACTATCCAACATCACTGACTGGGGGTGAATAAAAGTGGTCACTCTACTCTGACGTCACCACAGCTCAACTGCACAGGCTACGCTGATTATTAGCCAGCACTGTCTGTCATATTAGGGGATATTTCTATTTTGGTTCCAGCACATGCATACAAGCAGGCCTACTCTACGACCCTGGCACAGCATGGAGGCTGGAGAAACATGCACTAGCATGTGAGAATGTGTTAATCCAAACACACTGGCCCAGGGTGCTATTCTTAGTCTGGTTTGGCATTACAATCACTGCATGCAATTATTTAAATGTGGCTATGAGGAAGATGCTGGCGTGCGTTATAGTTGGGCAATGTGGAGGCTGGTTACCATATTGGAACTATAAGCCCACTGTACATATGAAAAACCTTCGATGTGTTGAGAAGGTGTGACAATGCATATCCTTTCTTTCTGAAAATGTGTGCCTTTGAAACTTACATTTTTTAAATTTCTTTTCAATAGCATCATTGTTTTTTTCGACTTATTAGACCCTTTGTGCTCAAGAGTCTGGAAACATTACATGCAAAGCCCTCAGGATATCATATCTCCCTGCCTGACATCTGATTTCACTGCATGTTTGGACACATTACATGCACAGCCCTGTGTGAATAATATCTCCCTGCCTAAAATCTAATTTCCCCATGACACAACTGTACCATCCCCCTCGTGTATGTTTTTGGTAAAGACTGTTGTGTGCACCTTGTGTGAACTATGCCTTGGACCAGTTCAAGTCTCAGGCGCCTTTTTCCTGCACAGTAGGGGTTTTCTACCTCATTCATTTCAGGAAATGTGCACCCTTGTGGAGTTTTGACCTCAATACCCCTGAAGTCGACACTCATCTGTGTTACCACTATCTACAACCAGCCGTGTCTGTTTGTTCTCTCTAACTTTCGTGCTTATCGAAAGTTCTGTAAAGTAAATTGTCAATTCACCAAAAAACTTTCTGTGTTAATGTGAAATAAATAAACGTACACAGAACCATTTTGTTGCTTGTAGGATCTCTTCATCCTGATTGTTTCAATATCTCCCTGCCTGACAGCTAATTTCCCTGCATGTTTGGACACATTACATGCAAAGCCCTGGTGAATAATATCTCCCTGCCTGACAGCTAATTTCCCTGCATGTTTGGACACATTACATGCAAAGCCCTGGGTGAATAATATCTCCCTGCCTGAAATCTAATCCCCTGCATGTTTGGACACATTACATGCACAGCCCTGGGTGAATAATATCTCCCTGCCTGAAATCTAATTCCCTGCATGTTTGGACACATTACATGCAAATATCAGGGTGAATAATATCTCCCTGCCTGAAATCTAATTCCCTGCATGTTTGGACACATTACATGCAAATATCAGGGTGAATATTAACTCCCTGCCTGAAATCTAATGTCCATGCATGTTTGGACACATTACATGCAAATATCAGGGTGAATAATATCTCCCTGCCTGAAATCTAATGTCCATGCATGTTTGGACACATTACATGCACAGCCCTGGGTGAATAATATCTCCCCGCCTTAAATCTAATTTCCCTGCATGTTTGGACACATTACATGCAAAGCCCTGGGTGAATAATATCTCCCCGCCTTAAATCTAATTCCTCGGCATGTTTGGACACATTACATGCACAGCCCTGGGTGAATAATATCTCCCTGCCTGAAATCTAATCCCCGGCATGTTTGGACACATTACATGCAAATATCAGGGTGAATATTAACTCCCTGCCTGAAATCTAATTTCCATGCATGTTTGGACACATTACATGCAAATATCAGGGTGAATATTATATCCCTGCCTGAAATCTAATTCCCCGGCATGTTTGGACACATTACATGCACAGCCCTGGGTGAATAATATCTCCCCGCCGGAAATCTAATTTCCCTGCATGTTTGGACACATTACATGCAAAGCCCTGGGTGAATAATATCTCCCTGCCTGAAATCTAATTCCCGGCATGTTTGGACACATTACATGCAAATATCAGGGTGAATATTATCTCCCTGCCTGAAATCTAATTTCAATGCATGTTTGGACACATTACATGCACAGCCCTGGGTGAATATCTCCCTGCCTGAAATCTAATTCCCTGCATGTTTGGACACATTACATGCAAATATTAGGGTGAATATTATCTCCCTGCCTGAAATCTAATTTCCATGCATGTTTGGACACATTACATGCAAATATTAGGGTGAATATTATCTCCCTGCCTGAAATCTAATTCCCTGCATGTTTGGACACATTACATGCAAAGCCCTGTGTGAATAATATCTCCCTGCCTGAAATCTAATTCCCTGGCATGTTTGGACACATTACATGCAAAGCCCTGTGTGAATAATATCTCCCTGCCTGAAATCTAATTCCCTGCATGTTTGGACACATTACATGCAAATATCAGGGTGAATATTATCTCCCTGCCTGAAATCTAATTCCCCGGCATGTTTGGACACATTACATGCACAGCCCTGGGTGAATAATATCTCCCTGCCTGAAATCTAATTTCTCTGCATGTTTGGACACATTACATGCACAGCCCTGGGTGAATAATATCTCCCTGCCTGAAATCTAATTCCCCGGCATTTTTGGACACATTACATGCAAAGCCCTGGGTGAATAATATCTCCCTGCCTGAAATCTAATTCACTGCATGTTTGGACACATTACGTGCACAGCCCTGGGTGAATAATATCTCCCTGCCTGAAATCTAATTTCCCTGCATGTTTGGACACATTACATGCAAAGCCCTGTGTGAATAATATCTCCCTGCCTGAAATCTAATTTCCCTGCATGTTTGGACACATTACATGCACAGCCCTGGGTGAATAATATCTCCCCGCCTGACAGCTAATTTCTCTGCATGTTTGGACACATTACATGCAAAGCCCTGTGTGAATAATATCTCCCTGCCTGAAATCTAATTCCCTGCATGTTTGGACACATTACATGCAAATATCAGGGTGAATATTATCTCCCTGCCTGAAATCTAATTTCCATGCATGTTTGGACACATTACATGCAAATATCAGGGTGAATATTAACTCCCTGCCTGAAATCTAATTTCCATGCATGTTTGGACACATTACATGCACAGCCCTGGGTGAATAATATCTACCCGCCTGAAATCTAATTTCCATGCATGTTTGGACACATTACATGCAAATATTAGGGTGAATATTATCTCCCTGCCTGAAATCTAATTTCCATGCATGTTTGGACACATTACATGCAAAGATTAGGGTGAATATTATCTCCCTGCCTGAAATCTAATTTCCATGCATGTTTGGACACATTACATGCACAGCCCTGGGTGAATAATATCTCCCCGCCTGACAGCTAATTTCTCTGCATGTTTGGACACATTACATGCACAGCCCTGGGTGAATAATATCTCCCTGCCTGAAATCTAATTTCCCTGCATGTTTGGACACATTACATGCAAAGCCCTGTGTGAATAATATCTCCCTGCCTGAAATCTAATTCCCCGCCATGTTTGGACACATTACATGCAAAGCCCTGTGTGAATAATATCTCCCTGCCTGAAATCTAATTCCCTGCATGTTTGGACACATTACATGCAAATATCAGGGTGAATATTATCTCCCTGCCTGAAATCTAATGCCCCGGCATGTTTGGACACATTACATGCACAGCCCTGGGTGAATAATATCTCCCTGCCTGAAATCTAATTCCCTGCATGTTTGGACACATTACATGCAAATATCAGGGTGAATATTACCTCCCTGCCTGAAATCTAATTCCCCGGCATGTTTGGACACATTACATGCACAGCCCTGGGTGAATAATATCTCCCTGCCTGAAATCTAATTCACTGCATGTTTGGACACATTACATGCGCAGCTCTGGGTGAATAATATCTTCCTGCCTGAAATCTGATTTCTCTGCATGTTTGGACACATTACATGCACAGCCCTGGGTGAATAATATCTCCCTGCCTGAAATCTAATTTCCCTGCATGTTTGGACACATTACATGCAAAGCCCTGTGTGAATAATATCTCCCTGCCTGAAATCTAATTTCCCTGCATGTTTGGACACATTACATGCACAGCCCTGGGTGAATAATATCTCCCCGCCTGACAGCTAATTTCTCTGCATGTTTGGACACATTACATGCAAAGCCCTGTGTGAATAATATCTCCCTGCCTGAAATCTAATTCCCTGCATGTTTGGACACATTACATGCAAATATCAGGGTGAATATTATCTCCCTGCCTGAAATCTAATTCCCGAGCATGTTTGGACACATTACATGCACAGCCCTGTGTGAATAATATCTCCCTGCCTGAAATCTAATTCCCCGGCATGTTTGGACACATTACATGCAAAGCCCTGTGTGAATAATATCTCCCTGCCTGAAATCTAATTCCCTGCATGTTTGGACACATTACATGCAAATATCAGGGTGAATATTATCTCCCTGCCTGAAATCTAATTCCCCGGCATGTTTGGACACATTACATGCAAAGCCCTGGGTGAATAATATCTCCCTGCCTGAAATCTAATTCCCCGGCATGTTTGGACACATTACATGCAAAGCCCTGGGTGAATAATATCTCCCTGCCTGAAATCTAATTCCCTGCATGTTTGGACACATTACATGCAAATATCAGGGTGAATATTATCTCCCTGCCTGAAATCTAATTCCCCGGCATGTTTGGACACATTACATGCACAGCCCTGTGTGAATAATATCTCCCTGCCTGAAATCTAATTCCCCGGCATGTTTGGACACATTACATGCAAAGCCCTGTGTGAATAATATCTCCCTGCCTGAAATCTAATTCCCTGCATGTTTGGACACATTACATGCAAATATCAGGGTGAATATTATCTCCCTGCCTGAAATCTAATTCCCCGGCATTTTTGGACACATTACATGCAAAGCCCTGGGTGAATAATATCTCCCTGCCTGAAATCTAATTCCCCGGCATGTTTGGACACATTACATGCAAAGCCCTGGGTGAATAATATCTCCCTGCCTGAAATCTAATTCCCCGGCATGTTTGGACACATTACATGCAAATATCAGGGTGAATATTAACTCCCTGCCTGAAATCTAATTTCCATGCATGTTTGGACACATTACATGCACAGCCCTGGGTGAATAATATCTCCCTGCCTGAAATCTAATTCCCCGGCATGTTTGGACACATTATATGCACAGCCCTGGGTGAATAATATCTCCCTGCCTGAAATCTAATTCCCTGCATGTTTGGACACATTACATGCAAAGCCCTGGGTGAATAATATCTCCCTGCCTGAAATCTAATTCCCCGGCATGTTTGGACACATTACATGCAAAGCCCTGGGTGAATAATATCTCCCTGCCTGAAATCTAATTCCCTGCATGTTTGGACACATTACATGCAAATATCAGGGTGAATATTATCTCCCTGCCTGAAATCTAATTCCCCGGCATGTTTGGACATATTACATGCACAGCCCTGGGTGAATAATATCTCCCTGCCTGAAATCTAATTCCCCGGCATGTTTGGACACATTACATGCAAAGCCCTGGGTGAATAATATCCCCCTGCCTGAAATCTAATTCCCTGCATGTTTGGACACTTTACATGCAAATATCAGGGTGAATATTATCTCCCTGCCTGAAATCTAATTCCCCGGCATGTTTGGACATATTACATGCACAGCCCTGGGTGAATAATATCTCCCCGCCTGACAGCTAATTTCTCTGCAGGTTTGGACACATTACATGCACAGCCCTGGGTGAATAATATCTCCCCGCCTGACAGCTAATTCCCTGCATGTTTGGACACATTACATGCAAATATCAGGGTGAATATTATCTCCCTGCCTGAAATCTAATTCCCCGGCATGTTTGGACACATTACATGCAAAGCCCTGGGTTAATAATATCCCCCGCCTGACAGCTAATTTCCCTGCATGTTTGGACACATTACATGCAAAGCCCTGTGTGAATAATATCTCCCTGCCTGAAATCTAATTCCCTGCATGTTTGGACACATTACATGCAAATATCAGGGTGAATATTAACTCCCTGCCTGAAATCTAATTCCCTGCATGTTTGGACACATTACATGCAAAGCCCTGGGTGAATATTAACTCCCTGCCTGAAATCTAATTCCCTGCATGTTTGGACACATTACATGCACAGCCCTGGGTGAATAATATCTCCCTGCCTGAAATCTAATTCCCCGGCATGTTTGGACACATTACATGCAGAGCCCTGGGTTAATAATATATCCCTGCCTGACAGCTAATTTCCCTGCACTGGTGAAGATAACTGATTCCCAAAGTTTAAGTATATGTTTGTTTCTTTCCAAATGTATGATTATGTAGACGCGGTGCTATGCAGGGTTGCCTCTCTTTCATACTCTTGCCTGCAGCCATTGGACTTCCTCTGAAAGAGATGTGCCCAAGAAGTCTCTGGGGCATCGAAACCTTATGCCTCTCCCATCCCAGCAGAATATTTTCCATTAGTCCAATAAAAGGTATGTTCGACATTATATTCACAATGTTATGGATCATGTATGGAGAAAGTATTAATGGATTGTTTTCACACAGTATGTGTTCCTTTTGTTGTTTGTAAGACACTCAAAAGTAATAGGTAGATTGATTGCACTCTGACATCATCACCAGTCAGCATCAGAGAGTATGGGTGTATGTATTTGGCCAGTGCACTCTGGCATCTTAAACAGTCAACAGCACAGACGTGGGCTGTATCTATTAGTCACTACACTCTTACATCATTCCCAGTCAGCATCACAGAATAGTGATGTCTGTATCCAGTCATTACACTCTGAGATTATCACCAGTCAGTATTACAGACTAGGGGGATATGGTTTCAGTCATTTTGACCTGATGTCATTGCTAGCCAGCATTAGAGACTAGGGGTGTATGTCTCCAGTCATTACACTCTGACATTATCACCAGTCAGTATTACAGACTAGGGGGATATGGTTTCAGTCATTTTGACCTGATGTCATTGCTAGCCAGCATTAGAGACTAGGGGTGTATGTATATGATCACTTTAAGATGAGGTGATGGCCAGTCAAATGTACAGGGTACGGAAGTATATATCCGTCACCACCTCTTGACATCATGATGACTCAGAAATGAACTCATGCTTGAATAGATCCATGTTCAGCCGGCAGCCGTGTGGGCTGGGGCAGGGCTTGGGCTGGAGCATAGCATCAGATGCAGGAGAGAGAGAAAATGCAGAGCAGATCGTTTTCTTAAAGTGCACTAACTAATAAAACACCTTTCTGAAAGAGTGAAAAATGCACCATTCGCACCATTTTTGTTGGATTTCACATCTTGCGCCATGCTCGCTGCCATGGTGAAAAGTGTGTTCCTGTAAAAAGCAAAATGCAAGTAACTGCGTGCACCGAGAACATTTTTTAACAAAGTAAAAGCAAATCCCACAAACTGCAGCAATTTTAAGGCCTTTTAATTGAACCAAGCGACTAGCTGGTTGGTATGATATATGATATGGCATTTATAACGTCCCTATATACAAGTGTTTCAAGGCGTGATGAGGCAAGGGAGGGGGAACAAAGGGAAGACAGACACAACGATCCTACTATGCCAGGTTACATGTAGATCGTGCAAGTGCATAGGAGGGGGAAGGGGAGAAGTGCTGGAGAAAGGGGAAGGGAGCAGTGCAGTGCATAGGATGAACAGTAAAATAAATAAGACACTAAATGAATAAAAAGTGCGGGCAGCCAGTGGCAAGCGCAAGGGTAAGTGCGGACATCAGGTGTCAAGTGCTGGTAGGGGGCTGTAGGGATACAGAAACAGTCCCCGATTGCAAGGGGTTCCAGGGGTGCAGTGCAGGTGTGCAACTGGTGGGAAAGGGACCTGAGCCCGAGATCAGAGGGTAGCCAGGTAGCCAGTTAAGTTTCAGGTTCAGCCAGGAGGTCAGCAGGGGAGAGGAGGAGAGGAAGCAAAAGCAAAGAGGAAGGTCTTGGGGTGCTTCCGGAACTGAGATGGTTCTCCTCAAGTTTCAGAGAGGCAGGGAGGCTGTTCCAAAGGGAGGTCCCACCCGAAGAAAGTGATCTACCAGCAACTAGTTGCTTGGTGAAGCAACTGACCCTGAGGGAGCTGGAGGCGGATGAGCGAAGAGCTTGAGAAGGAAGATATTTATTAAGAGAGAGTTGAAGGTATTGAAGCCCCCAGGCCCCATAAGGCCTTGTGGACAATGCAGAGGGGTTTGAACTTAATCTTCACAGCCACAGGGAGCCAATGCAGAGATTTCAGTCCTGGAGAGATACGAACCCCTGGGCTTGAGGCCAAGGACAAGTCTTGCAGTCCTGTTCTGGATGAATTGCAGGGGGCGGAGAGTAGAAGCAGGCAGAATTAGAAAGAGGCTGTTGCAATAGTCTAGCCTAGAAAGAACAATAGCTCTGGAGACAGTGAGCTTTGGGAAAGGAGAGTAAAGGAAGACTACCTCTGAGGAGGTGCAGCTGGTAGTGTGACTTCTTGGAGACGTCAGAGATGTGAGGAGAGAAGGAGAGTGTGGAGTCAAAGATGACCCCGAAGGTTTTAGCCTCACAGGTGGGAGCATGGAGAGGGTCAAGAGAGGCCAGCCACAGAGTGACAGGAAAGGAGGGAGCAGGTGTGCCAAAGAGGTGAATCTCAGTCTTACTGGCATTAAGGCAGAAATCATTGGCGACACACCACTCCTGGATAGCAGACAGACAGGTGCTAAGGAAATGCTGAGAACTGTGATTATTTATTCAGAACTTTCTTCATGTAAAAGTTCAAAAAGGTCTGTTTCCATCCATTAAAGACACAAATGTAAATTGCACATTTTCTCAACTATTGCCTAATCATTATGACACAAACAATACACATTAAATTGGGAACTGTGTCACATGTAAAAAGGCAAATCCCTGGCCTGCTTATTGGAGTTATAAATGAACAAGGCCTGGATTTCATCAAAGTGTTATGTACCTGGATCCACTTTATAGCAGAAAAATCCACGTGTATATTGCAATAACCTGTCATTTGTTTTCAATTATTGTATTTTGTAAATGTTTTGCTTTTAACTAAAATAATGCAAAGTGCAATGTAGAAAAGCAGCATTAATCGAAGTCCCATTGTATTCTTCCATGCATTTCACGCTACTTTGAGTAATACTCTATTTTATTTAGCTTGAAATGAGTAATACCCAAACATAAACCTTGGTGTTGACTTGAGTTGACCTAGAATTCTCCTACTCCTACAGCCCCAGCCACATCACAATATATGAGGCCAGAGTGAGGACCTGCTTCTTGATTTTTAAACTAGTTCTAAGCCCAGGCCTCATAAAACCCTGACAGAGTGCTGGCAAATTGACCTCGACCCATGAAGTACAAAGTACATATATTAAATGCAGTCCCGGCATGAAGTCCATTTAGCTAAGGTCATGAGACAGATTATCTGATCTTTATGGAAAAGCCACAGAAACTAGCCTGGAAGTGAAGTGCCTTAATGGAGGAAATTGTGCGTGGGGTGTATCACCAGTGACCTCTGTTGACCGAAGTCCGCATTTGTTTTCTCATAAACTGAACAGGAAATTTACAAATGTGTGCATTTCAACCCCAAAGTTTAATCATCAACACATATCAACTTTATAAGGGAAGCTTTTGGAAATATGAGGCTAATTGTAAATCATAGATACAAAATGTGTCTTTCACCCAACATAAACTTTGCCTGGGGCCTATTGGAAAAAATGAAGATAAATGGGAAACATTATTATCAGTGGAAATAACTCAATTTAGGAGTATTTAACATTTGAATTGTTCCTTGTGATCTACAATTTGAATAGATGTATATTTCAGTAAACTAGTAAATATTAATCAACTTTTATTGCAATTAAACAAATTGCCTCTCCATAACATGAGGAGCGCAATTTCCTCCCACCTTTGCAGTCATGGGACTTGGAGGGAAGATCCACTCCTTCCAAAGGCACAAGATGTGGGAGGAGCTGAGGATTCTATCATATATTGCACACAGAATTATATGGAAAGATTGGGTGATGAATATTAATGCATGTTTCTGGATGAAGCTAGAAGGAGGTGGCTGGGGAACATGTCTGCATTTCCCTGGATGACTGGTTTCCAGGCAGGCTGGATAAAAGGAACAGACATCCTTTCAGAGAGAGAGCTGATCAGCCCACATTGGAAACTGGGTAGCAAACAGCCAGCTAAAAAGGACCTTGCTAATGCAGCAATTCCAGATTTATGGTCTAAGCTGTTTCTCCAAAAATAAGAAACCACATTTAAAATGTAAGTATAAAACCCCCAATATAACTCCAAATTGTCCATAGTGTTAGCCATAGTAATATCCTGGGAATCAAATGGGCTGGGAATCAAGGGGAATGCTCTTGTGACATATATACAGGGACAGTGTTAAATATGATGCTCAAAATCTCCCATTTAAATTACATGCAAATTGAGATGTCATTACCTTAAAACCAAATGCATTTTTTTATTGAGATGCAAAGTTGGAAACTGACAGTGTTTTGTAAAACCTGAATGTATAGGGTTTTTGTAGAATTATACTAAGTTAAAATAGAGTCCTTTGCTCATGCCAGACTAGGCTCATCCGGTCTATACTGTATTTATTACACAGAATCATCTAATGAGATATCATGAACATTTGTGGCTGGTGAAAGTCTACCCATGTATTATATGTTTTTGCAACAGAAATTAGCACAGAGAATTCATCCTATTCATAGGAAATTGGAACCCCTGTAGTCCCCTATCTTGAAATACACAGGTAGAGCTATGTGTAATGTCACAGTGAAATGGTGCTTTTAACATGGTACATTTCATTGGATACTATTACATCTCCAACTAAAAACCTGCAGATGAGAAGGCAAACAAATATGAACAGATGGAGAACTACAAACATGTACAGTGAAAGCCATGCACAAATATACATGCAGAGTTTGAAAGTTGCACACATATATAGGATGAAAGTTACATACACATGTTCAGATAAAGCTGCACACACATGCGTAGAAGAGGAACAATCCCGGAGAGAGCATTCTTTTCCTAATCCTAAACCTGTAGGAGTTTGATGCAATGGATTCCTGTCTACATTTAAATGGCCTGCACATAGCCTATACATTCACAACCCCACATGTCTGTAGGGGTGGCAATTAGAATTAATATGTGTTTATAAATGTTATCTGTTACTCTGATACTGTACTTGTTTTAATACTGGAGAAAATCAAGTGTTTTTGAAGAGTTTTGAAATGTTTCTATATTAACATGTACATTCACTTGCCGATAAGCAACAATGCTATCGTCGAAGTATACTGTTTTGCTAAGATAGAAGCAATCATAGAAGGGGTGTATTTAAAATGCCTAGTATCTTTTAGAGTATAATATATATGTAGAATTGATCATGGAAATGGTTGCTTGTGTGAACTGATGTTAGCAAGATCCATGTGGGTGTGGAGAATTTAGTTTTATTGGCTTATTTTCTTTATGTGTTAATAACATTGTAGTGATTTCCTTGGTTTTAAAGCTGGAGACCATCTTTGTTTGAATTGGCTTAATTATTTTAACTACAATTCCAGTTTTGAGAAACCACTGTCTGTTTATTGGCCAGAACGGTGGAGTGGCACTGTTTACAGGGGATATTAAATTAGTATGTTTCCTAATGTGCATCTATAATTTAAACCTATCAAATAAAATATCTTTCACGCAGAAATCAGAAGTGACATAGTTCTGAGAAAAAGACTCACCAGAAATTGCATGGGGATGAACACTAAGGTCTGCACCCGGCTGAACCAAGGGGTGAGGTTGAATCAAGAACCACAACCACCAATAGGATCATCCATGGAACTGTTTGGTTCTTTGTCTTTCTTTTGCCTTGATAAAGTTGCATGTCTGCAATCCTGCACTGAGAATGCCTCACTACAGCGGCCCCTCTTTGGTGTTGCCTTTAACCATTCTCTGGGTCTCCTCAATCGCAGGCTGCAGATTCTTCTCATTTTTTGGAGGTGCCGAGGGGCCTAATGACTTGTTGTGTCGGCCCCACTTGTCCTTTCCGGGCCCCACCAAACTCCCTGTCAGCTTCCCATATGAACACCCTCAACCCTTTACTGCCCCCTCTGCATAATTATCTCCGGCATCCTTCCTGCCCCTGCTGCTGTGTCGCTGCATGCACCTGTGTGCAGCTGAGAATGTGAGCTGTACGTCGACCAACTTGCTCTGCCAGATAGCATTTTATGAACAGCCTTTCCTGCCAGAACCCTTTTGATCAGGAATAGGCTGAGCGGACAGTAGCTGGAGGGGGGCTGGAGCAGTGTCAGAAATTAAAGGGGCTGTGTAGACAATGAGACACTATTAGAACTGGGTGCTATATAGTATCACAACTCATCCTATCTCCCAAGGCCTAGAGGAATCTCGACACCCCAACACATAACTGGATGGGCAGTCCCAGCAACCTACAACACTAACCGGGAAAGCGAAATAGGTTTCTGGGCTGACAAGCTTTTTAGGCCTTGGGAGAAATCTCTTCAATGGCTGAGTACAGGGTAACCATAGAGCAGGGGAAAGCAGCAGGAAAGAAACACAAATAATGCTGTGGGTGGGTAACAGGCTTGGCCAATGAACTTGTCCACTGGTACTCATACAGATGGATTGGGCCTAGGAGGTTTATAGAGCTCAGTAAATGGCTCCAAAGCAGGTGTAGAGCTCAGGGGCGCTCATGAGTAGCCTAGCCACAGCGGGAGAAGGAGTTTGAGTGAGTCAGAAAGTTTATGCTAGGAACAGCTTCCAGCAAGTAAAACAGTAGCACAAGTGCAGAGGAACCCCAGTTAATGGCAGCCGCGCATGCCAGAAGTGACTGCATGTATTGGTGTATGAGGCCAAAAAAAACAAATGGTAGAGGCGGAATGGTGGTCGCAAAAACCTCCTGGGCTAGTGGCTGATGTTCGAGTACAGAGCAGGAGCAGGCAGTATGCCGAAGGCTGGGAGGATCATTCAGCATCTGTGTATTCCTTAAAAACCCTCTGGGATTCAGGTGAAGTAGGAAGAGGAGCTGAACTGCATGGCAGCGTGTTGGGGCTAGCCAATGGGAAGACGCTTGATGCAAGGCGCCTGCAATTGCTCCTGTGTCCTCTAAATGGCCGTACGCTGTGTGCATCTGGATCTCCTAGCTGTGCTGCTGCTCGTGAACTCTGACACTAACCAGCCACCCCCCCCCATCCCGGAAGGTCTGGGATTCAACATGAAGCAAACACAGCAGCCTGTTGGCTGTGATGGACATGCTAGGCTTAGAGGTCCTTTACTCAGAGCACCAACAGTTCCGATGAACAAGATTCTCTAACTCACATGTCTGGAGTCTAGGATGTGTTGGACGACCCTGTTTCCTGAATCATGAATAGGTGGGGGTGCTTGTGTGACATCCAGGCTTTTTTCATAAGTAATACACAGGGTGTATCGGGCAATGGTAACTTCACGGTCAGTGCAAATATGAGTTTCATGATATGAAATGGACCCAGAAAGTGAGGTTTTAGTTTCTTCTGAGATGATGATGATGATGACATATTGATGTCATCCTCATCATCATGAAAATGCTCGCATCTGCACAACCATTGATAGAATACTTAAGACTCTAAGACCTATTAAGAAACCTTAGCACTGTCAACTCTGACCGTTTGGTGTGTGGCATCTCTGAAAAGACTTGGGCCACGCATATTGCCAAAACCTGTTTCTCGACCTCTGAGCTTAAACCTCCTGTGGTAAGAACTACAAGATCCGCACAAAAGTCTTTCATTATGTTAAAGAGGCAGACATTGTTACACTAATTGTGAAGTTAAAATCATCAAGAGCCCTGGGCCCAGATGGCCTATGTAACGCTCTCCTTATGAATGATCCCTGCTATTGGGCTGGCTTGTTACGGGCCTTGTTTTTACATGTATGTGGGACTTGTGTATATCCTTCAATGTGGCTAGAATCAATATTGATTCCTGTTTATAGGAAAGAGCCCCAAACAGACCCCTGTAATTACCAGTTACTGGCCATGTTGGAGAGTAGTTCAAACATATTCTCTCAAACAAAGTCCATATTAAACTGCACCCAAATGGGTTTTAGGAAAGGGCACGGCACCCGCTATGCTATATGGGCACTCCTCACGCTCATTTCAGACACCCTACATGATCCAGGCGCCAACCTTTATTTGTGCTTTGTGGACTATAGCTCTGCGTCTCGTACAGTAGATAGGGGAAGATTGTGGGAAAAATTATCTGCATGGGGCCTGGATCCTTCTCTGCTATATTTTATTAGGCTGTTGCATAAGGATACTACTGTGAGGGTGAGGCTGACACAGGATGGCGAGTTTACAAGATTCATTCCCACAACTGTTCCCCTCAAACTGGGTTGGGTTCTCACCCCATCACTATACAATCTCTATGTGGCTGACTTTGTTTCAGCCCTAGAGGCTGTACAAAGTTTTCCACCTACTTAATGGGGGCAAGAAGTTACGCTCTCTGACTTATTCAGATGGTACCGTTATATTTGACCGCACTCCATTGGGCCTTCAGTGTCCACTGAACACGCTGGTGGAATAGGCCGATCTTAACGGTCTCTGTGTGAATACAGGCAAAACTAAAATCATGACCATTGGCAAGGGTGCCTATCGGGGGAAGAAGTTTACCTGGCAATTGGGAAGTTGTAGCTTGGAACAAGTCGAGACCTATAAATATCTTGGCATGTACATCTCACACAATTTTAATGGTTGTAGTCAGGAAGGAGAGGTGATACACAGACAGGGAGGGCCATCTATGGAGGCAGAGTTGTCTGCATTCAGGCTATCCATGGTTCCTGGTATCCTGTATGCTTTGGAAACGTTGCCACTGGGATCCATAACTTGCTTAAGAAACTGGAGGCCAAACTTCTTAGATCATTGCTTGGCCTTCCCAACTCTGTTTCAGTTGAAGCCCTGCCTTTAGAACTGAGGCTGCCTTCTCTGGACGTACTCTGGTAATGTCTGTCTGTAAATTGTGGGGTAACATCTGTTTCAGCGAAAATGGTAGACTCTTACATCGAGCCAATGATCACTCACGTTACTTTGGGTGCAGCATTTGGTTTTCTGAAATGTAAAAACGTGTTCTAAACTATTGCAGGAATATAGGCATGAAAGCCTTGCCCAGTTCATTGGGAGAAGTCCATGCTATGGATTTTGATATAATGTCTAGGGACTATGACCGTTCTAAGTCCATTGATTATCTTGCAAGTAAGAGCGAATACCTTCTTTATTCCACCCAAGGATTGTATTTAAACACACCTTGTGACTATTTGGTCAATACTTACTGCCCTCAATTGGTTCTCTTTTTCTGTCTCTATGTTTAGCTGCGCTTCCTGTTTGGGAGAATATTGGGACCCAGTCTGGCCTGGCAACAAATGACCTTTTATGTTGCCCCTAGCCGGGTGGTGGTGGAATCAGCACGGCAACTGCTCACGTAATGTAGCAGGCTCCACCTCCTGTATGAAAAGGGATATTCAGAATGTAGAGGTCACACATCCAATCAGTTCTGGAGCGCCATCCATTGTGCAGGATCCATGGTAACAACTGCTGCAGCATTTCATATTTGGCAAAAAGAGAAAAAACTGTAGCTACCTTGTGAGTCCCTCCTTCTTTGCAAAGCCTCAAAATGTCATTCTGCAAAATATAAGACATATCCTCTGGAATAATGGTCTTGAGGCAAATTGCTTGAATCCTTATGGGTAAATCATTGGTTTTGTTTTGTTAAGTTAATGGATGTCATTCCGTAACTGTTTTAATTGGTGATGTATTTTAAACAATTTTTGTCTTTTTGTGTTCTATCTAATGTTGATGAATTGTTGTTGAATTGTAATGTAGCTGGTGTAAATAGTAGATAGATGAGGTAGTTTATTATGTAGTTAGTATTCTCTGCATAATGTCATGCAATGTGCAGAATGTTCCTGCGTGATGTTATGTGATGCAGTGTGGAATGTTTAGACTTGAATACTGTTCTGTTCCCAGTCGTTGCTGTCCTAGCATGAGGAAGGCAGAGCTGGGGGTCTGCGTTTAGCCTAAAATAAACCGCATGAAAAGTATTCTTTTGGAGTGGACATACGTTCTTACAGTAATGTTTCTTATCTGATGTGCTGTGTTTAGTGTAAAAGTCTTTTGACCATAGACACTTTTTAGCAAACAGAACAATGAGAGTCTTCTCCCCCTCGGCATATCGCCTACTATGTACAATAGATTTACCAAGCCCCTATTCGACAAATTGGACAGCCTGGGTGTCACCTACACTAACTATGCAGATGACACCCAGATTCTCATTCCCCTTTTGTGCAATTTTCACGAGGATACAGCCTTGGTAAATTATATATACCTCCTCATTCAGGAATGGCTGGCATCCCATGGCCTCTGCCTGAATGACGACAAAACCGAGATCTTGATCCTTGGCTCCAAAGCCAACCTAAAAAAACTAAACTCCAACTAATTCCCTGGCCTCCTCCACTGCCTACACAGGCAAACTCTTCAGAGCCTGCCGTCCATTTCTATCTGAAGTTAGCTGTATCACCATCGCCAATGCTTCAATATTGTCAAAACTAGATGACTGCAATGCTATATCTAGAAGCTAACAAACATATCCTCAACAATTTACAAATACTTCAAAATAATGCCTTGAGAACTGCCCTGAATCTGACCAATAGAGAACACATCTCCAATTTCAGAAGAGACCCCCAATGGTTAAAGATAAGCGACAGGATCTTATTTAAAAGCATATCACTCATCTTCAAATGCCTCAATAATGCAGTCCCCCCATACCTCACAGAGAAAATGATCAGAAGAACCTCGACTCTCCCGTCCAGAGCGGCCAACTCCCACTGTCTAGAGATACCTAGATTCAAGTTAACCAAATTGGGAGGATGTAGTTTCACAGTGAAAGCCTCACAAAACTGGAATGCACTACCTCTGACCCTCAGAAATGATCAGTCCTATCTCAGCATCAGACGTAACACCTTAAACTGGCTGCATTCCAAGGATATATGACTCCTGGACACCATGTAATACATACCTATATACCTGACTATGAATGTATGTAATCTACTGTACCATCCCTCGCCATATTCCACGTGTATCTTCTCTGCTTGCACTGTATTGATTCCATGTTGTAACCAAGCCTTAAGAATTCTTATCTGCTGCGCCCAGCTACCCTCGGGTTTGGTGTGCATTACCAAATAAACAAACAAACAAACAAACAAACACTTAATAAAATAAAAAAATGTTTTAGGAAATTATGTTTTTGGATGAGTTTGACAGCAAACCATGAGGCCAGTCTCCATTGTAACTGTTCTTTTATAACACTCTTTATACCGGGCAGTGGTTTCTTAGCGTGGGATCGGGATTCAAACCTGTGTTGGCCGTGCAGTTTTTCTTCCAAGACCCAATCGTTGCACTGAGTTATCTTTCCTCCCCATATCTGCATATTTCTTGTTAAGTTCCTTCATTTTCTGCAGATCGATTTTAGCTATGTTACACCATCTAGTTTTTATTTTGCAACCTCTGGCACATAACTAGCACTTAGTGCATGTGCAGGTAATATTGATGGAAGCATGATAGTGGTTATTGTACACAAATTTGCCAAAGGGAGTGGATTACTCCCATTGTCTTGTGTATGACTGATCTAACAGTTTTCAATATTGTTCAAGACCTGATTAACCCTTTTAGTCTATCTAGCAGACTGTGGATGAAATGCAATGACATGCAGTACTTAAAAGCCTAACAGTCTTGCTAACACATGCCAGGAATTGGCTGTAAACTGTAATGCTCAGTGGGAAACTATATCTCAGGCAGGTCATGCAGCAGAACTACACGTTAAATGAAGTGGAACGCTAGAGTGTCTGCTGAGGGAAGTGTGTTAAACACAACAAAGTGACCCATCTTGGTGTAAGTGTCGAACATAGACTAAAGGCCCATCTTCTACTTGGAGGGGCGATACCATTTATCAAAATAAATAGTGATCTTTCTCAGGGTCGGGAAGCTTATAATAGAGATAGCAAGAGACGCACGGGCACATGTTGTTCTTCTGTTGAGTGCAGGAGGTACAGTCATGGACTTGTTCTTTTTTGTCCTTGCACATCTGAAGCCCCCAGAACCACTGCTGAATCATTTTGCATGTCTCTTTTATACCAGGGTGCCCACTTTATGAAGAGTTGTGGCACCCCCACAGCAGTTCTCTCCATGCCATTTTGGATGAATGTACAATCAACAGTGATAGCCAGGAAGGTTTAAGCTGTTGTTACAAGGTGCCTTTATTCCTTAGTACTAGCGTAACCTGTGGCGGGAGAATCACTAATCATTCTACTTGAGTATTTGTGTTGAATTCCTACCTGGATAAGTCATCAGCTTTATCATGTCATTTACCAGGCCAATAAGATGAATTGAGCAAAGAAAATTACATCCGCTATTCATGGCAGAGAATAAGACACAGGGCTTCTCCCAGAAAGGTCAGATGGCTTAATACTTCGACTGGATGTCACAAGCCCTCCAGATAATGTGTGAGTTCTTCTGTAATGGCCAGTAGCTCCTTGCCCTATAGTAAGTGGTTGCATTCAGCCGGATTTAAGTGCTTGGTAAAGTGCGCGACTGGATACAGCAGCCTTTCCTGAGCCTTTTATGATAGGGTCGGCCCAAGGCTGGTATTGGATCCATAATCCACCATTACATCAGGTTTTGTCGTTCTTTTTAAAAATAAAATTTCAGTTGGAAAACTAAAGTTGTATCATTATCTTTCCATGCTTTAATTACTACTGGGGAAGGGGACTGAGAGTAGTTAGCATAAGCTGGGGCGGGTGTATGGGGATGCTACTGTGACTGACCCCTGCCAAACAACTTGGACAAAGGGAGAGTTCCCTGAGGATCTTCTCCATGCCACTGCCCAGGCCACCCATCCACTTGGGAAAGCACTCGGCTTCCAGGGCACCATTCCAACTGTCCACACAGAACCTGGTAAGGGATGGAATCTCATAGGGTACATTCATATAATTACAGTCAGAAGGAAAGAATGTCGAGAATTCACTTGTGAGGATATGGATGCAGCAGATGCAGACGGTTACAGAAGGATAGAATATCAGGGATACACACACTCAGAAGGATAGGGAGGCAGCAGGCACATGGTTAAAGAGTACCTAAAGACTAAATAATCGTGAATGTAAGAAGATGAAGTAACTTGCTGACCAATAACTGTAAATACACCGTAACGCAAGGTAGAAGAGGCATATAGAGGTTTGCTGAAAAGAGGTATATACATAACATTTAGGACGGCAGTTGGAAGAAAATGCACAATGGCCTGTGTTAAGAATCAACCCTGCTACCTCAAAATACGAGCCTATAATTGCAAATTGAAGAACTGATGGTGACACTATGTTTGTGTGCAGAATAAGAGAGTACCTTGGCCTGGGATCAAGACGTCTATTTCCAGAGATGGGTGCAAGGCACAAAGGGAGTCAAATGAACAGACCATGTGCGTAAGACATAAACCGGCTAAGATTAGGAGAGACAAGGACATATGCAGGTGCCAAGTGTTGGACAACCACGACGGTGAAAGCCTATGTGAGGTGGGGTGAGCATGTCTCTAAAGGCCATACAGGATAATGGCACCCTGTTTAGTAAAATCAAATGGCACTAAATGGAAGGCTGAAATGGACACATTTTAGGTCTCTTCACACGTGACTCAGAAGTAAACAACAAAGACTATTCATTAGAGCCTCAAGCTAAGATAGTGGTGTGCTCACAAACCCTTGAACGTGCCAGAACAGTGAGCAGACTACGAGGTCAACTACAAACAGAAAACTTTGGCTAAGGATCAGGTTGATGAAACAAGATGGACTGATTGGGAAAACAAGGAAAGAACTATATTGACCATATTGACCATTGAACAATAGTTGACCATCTCGAGCACCTAGGTTTAGTTTTTGCTCATGTGCTGCTAAACAAGCCGAAAGTCAAAGGTTGGATGGTGCTAACCAATCAAAAAGCCTGCCACGCACTTTTACATACAATGTTGCATTTGCCAACTCGCTGCCATATTCTCTGCTATAATCAGTATATTACGTATGTAGACGTAGCTCAGGGCGTGTCCTACAGACAAGGGGCAGCCAATGAGATATTAACCCATATATAATTCTATAAGTAGATATGTTCCCCTAATCCAATCCCTCCTGTCAATAGGTTTTGCAAATTCCACCTAGGATGACGTCATAAATGACGTACGTAAAAGTACATAAACTCTGTACAAGCAAGATAAAGTGTGAATATGCATGCATCTATTTTGATAGCTGTTATATCTCCCTACTTTCTTTTATTGAGACTGAAGCAGTATTTTACCATGTTCCTTGCATTTGTCCAGTTATTGGGTCCAAGATGTTTACTGGTAATTCAACCTAGCACATAGAAGACGCTTCAAAGTGCTTCTAGAGCACACAATCGATGCAGAGACTGTGTATAAAGAGCATAACAGACAGCAGATACAGGTTAGGGATGGAAAGGCAAACTCAGTCTTGATTAATTTATTGATGGATACATAGGTATTTAATTCAAGCTATATTGTTTGAGTTTGCACACATTGGAAAAAGCTCAGTATATATTCCTGGCAGATGTCATGTGGTCCAAAATGCAATTCTGAGCACGTAGAGCAAGGGGCTGAGTGAAGCTATGTTAGAGTCAGATTTCAGGGGCTACAGACAGAAGGGATTTCATGCTCTTCTATACTGGGTCACCGCAGGTGAGATGCACATGGAAGACCCACTTCATTGACTGGTCTTCCCTTGACGAGTCCAATCGGGAGACACCCTCTGCATCTTCAGTGAAGGACTATGGATGCAAAGTGGGCCAAGTGAAATCCACCTTCCATGTGCTGTTAGGGCAGTGCCTGGCATGCCTGTCTATAGAAGGGTTTTCTACATTTAACACATCTCACACACCAACTTGGGGTTCACGAAGAAGATGGGTTCTCATTGAGCTTTTGTATTACCCACCTTCAGGTCAAGCCATAATTTGCAGCAACCCAGTAGTCTAATGCATTTGCCTTAAGGAAAGAAAGAGTAGAGCAGAATACAATCACTTAGACCGCAACCCTCCTCCAGTTGTGGTCTCGAAGGTTGTATCTCTTCTTTCTGTTATTGTAACATTTTAGGCTCCATATAATAACACTGTATTTTTGCCTGTGAGTCTTTGATGATTTCTTCCTTTTTTGGTGAATTTCTAATGATTGTATTTTTCACTCTGCAGATCATTGAGCGGGATGTCATGGAAAACCCAAATGAAACTCAGGTGACAGAATTTATTCTGTTAGGATTTTCCTACTATCCACATACCAAGCTTGTGCTCTTCGCGGTGCTCCTGGTAGTTTATCTCTTCACCCTCACTGCAAACAGCCTCTTCATCCTAGCGACTGTGACTGATGCTCGCCTTCACTCCCCCATGTACTTCTTTCTTTGTAACCTGTCATTTCTGGATCTCTGCTATTCATCGATTAGTGGTCCCACCATCCTGCAAGGTCTAATGAGGGATAGGGTCACCATTATCTATGCTCAATGCATAACTCAAATGTACATTGGCCTCTCGTTGGGTGAAACAGAATGCTTCCTTCTGGCAGTGATGGCGTGGGACCGCTACGTGGCTATCTGTATACCTTTACACTACCAGCAGATTATGACTACCAGAGCCTGTATCAAGCTTGCGATTCTTACCTGGGCCGGAGGATTTCTCATGGCACTGTCGTCAGTGGTTGTACTTCCAGTGGTACATTTCTGTGGACATAACATCATTGACCACATTGTCTGTGAAGCAGAAGCTCTTTCACGATTGACCTGCATGGACGTCCATTACTCTTACATTTCATCTCCTGCTTTGGCTCTTCTCAGTCTTCTGATGCCCCTGCTCTTGATTCTCTTCACCTACGTCCGGATCATCACCACCATCTTGAGAATGCCGATGACGGAGAGCAGGCACCGGACATTCTCTACCTGTGGGTCTCACCTGGTGCTTGTGACTCTCTTCTATGGGACAGCCATGGTGATTTATGTAAGGCCCAAGTCACGTGTTTCGTCAGAGAAGCACAAAGCGTTGGCTTTATTCTATGGCCAGGTGGTTCCAGCTTTCAACCCTCTCATATACACACTGAGGAACAAGAAGGTGATTGTGTCTTTGAAGAACTTTTACAATAAGACCATTTCCTATTAAATATTCACAGTACAAATGACATCTTGGAATTTACATGCCGATTCCAATCAAAATCATCTATTTATTTTATTTTATTTTACTTGCTAGGTTTCTATGAAGCCAAGGCATTCTGTCGGCCACCACAACATCAGGCACTGCCCTCTGATGCAGATGTCATCCTGCCATGCTACATCCACACTAAAGATGGGAACAGGAGGTAAGACTCCATGTGACTCCTCATCAACCAACCCAGATGGTCCAGATGACTCTCGAACTGCCCCTGTGGGCCCGCACTGCAGATGACTGATACCTGGCCTGGGAGAGCGGAGGGTAGTCTAAGATGGCTGCCACTGTAATGGCATACTTGTGTGAGGCCACCAGCCCTTCCTTTATCATATAGGATTGGCCCCAACATTGTACTTACGCACCAATGAGGGAGCGCCGGTAGGCAAAGCCGGCCCCCTCCGGAGACCCGCTACTAAGGCTCCTTCCTGTCTGGCCCTGTCAGGCCACAGAAGGCTGCAGGGCCGAGACCATGCAGTATCAAGACAACAAACAGCCGGGTAATCGAATTCTCATCCGAATTCTACGCATGACCACCCTCCCTCATATCCAAATCCCAACACTGCCTTCTAACTTTCTCCCAGATGCCATTGCCTTACAGAGAGAAGCCCTACGTAATGCGGTCGCGGCTATTGCTGCACCACTCAACTGACATACACTCTAGGAACGCAACCTCTGCCTGGCTGCACAGACAGCTACAACACAATACCCTGCGATGTACCCCTATCACTACAGGGAGTCCACAGTAATGACCTCAGGGCGACCACGCGCAAGGCGAGGGCTCACATAGCTGAGCAACGGAAGGTACACAGAACTCCATCACGCCAGCATATCGCTCCCCTGCTTGCCTCAACCGGTACATACTGTTCCCCGACCCCCCATTCCTTACCGAGACTAGCTGAAGCAATCTTGCCGACCCAAGGAGGAACCGCACACTTACTGCTAATGCCCAAGCACAAAGCACATTGCACGAGTACACCCACACCTCCATTTCCATCAACTGACATATGACTTCCCTACGAGAGCCTACTGATGCTACATTGCATGAGCTTTGTTTGATGAAATGTACCCTAGACAACACTTGTAAACCATGCTTGATGAATCCTACAGTAGAAACCACATGTTTACCCAGCCTTGCGACCCCCAATGTTACTACAACATGTGAGCAATGCCCAGGGGATTTGACAGTAGAAACCATACCTGTACCAAGCCCAGTGAACCATAATGTTACTACAAGGTGTGAGCAATGCTAAGTTAACCCCAATGTTACTACAATGTTATTCCCAGGGAATTTCACAGTAGATACAATACGTGTACCTCGCCCAGCAAATCCTAATGTTACTACAATGCCTAGGGAATTCTGCCACAGATACTACATGGGAGCCAGACACAGCTAACCCCACAGCCAATTTCATGCACCCAGCAAGAATACCCTGCATCCCTCAGCCAGAACCACTCCCCGAACCCAAGCTAATAGCCCTAGCTCACAACCCTATGTCCCCCTACCCTCAGACTGCAAACAACAGGTCTACCACCCAAAACAACATCCATGGAGGACTAATCGATGCTATATCGCTCTTAGCCCATGTCCTCGACCTCTCAGATCTCATCACCTCTAACCTACTGGACCTACTAGCCATCATGGAAACCTGGCTGTATGCAGCTGCCGGCCCAGCCCTCTCACTAGCTATCCCTGAAGGATACACTATCTACCAAAAGGACAGACCACTAGCCAAAGGAGGAGGTGTAGCACTCATTGCAAAAAAGATCTTCACATTAAAATAATTGCTAACCTAACCTTCCACTCAGGAGAGTCACTATCTTTAAAGCTCTCTCTTGCTAATATTGCCTCACTAACCCTCCATATCATATACAGAACACCTAGACAAATATCCCTCGAAGAGAACATCACCCAGTTATTGTCCAACAACACCAAACCTTACTCCATTTTGTGAGACTTCAATCTAGGCCTCAACGACCCCACAGATGCTAATGTGAAAACTATGACCAACACAATTGAAGCACTAGGATTCATACAAACGCATCACCCTGCCTAGCTATAATGATGAGAGAACTCTAGACTCGTTGGCAGATATTAACGGCAACACTAGTATTATGTCCAACCTGCCCTGTCCCTGTCATCACTTTCTCTATCGCAAAATACACCACCCCTAAAGCAGAACTGCAACTTGCTCCTGCCTCGCAATCTAGAAATACACACAATATCACTCCAGAGAATATGCTGCCAATGCTTTGGCCCAGCACCAATTATCAGCATTCAGACTGCGACCCTAACCTAATGGTTGAGATATACAATCAAACTCTCCTTCTACCCTTAGTCAAAGTTGCCCATCTAAGCACCTGCAAACCACAAACTGTAGCGCACCTGAATTCCTAGTACACACCAGACTTCAAAATCTTACGAGCCACCAAACGAAATGTAGAGGCCACCTGGAAAACCACAGCCACAAAAGGAAATAAAGCCCAGTTCCTCAAGGCAGCGAACATGTACAAACAGGCCATCATCCAAGCAAAGAGCCTCACCTATAATGAGAGCATAGACAAAGCTAACACAGACACAAAATAACTTTTCTCCATCCTGCGTGAACTTGAATCTCCTGTCGCTCCACCAAACAATTGCCTCAAGGATTTCACTTGGTGTACAGAAGGCACTTCTTGACAAAATTGCCCAACTACAAAATAACATTGCTGACAAAAAAAACAAGTTATCCCTGCCAGACACACCGGTGGACATCAACCCCCTGCCCAATCCCAACAAACAATTTGAATTCAGACCTGCTATGATACAATAGGTCACCAAAATGATCACTGAACTCAAATCCTCGAGATACCAAGGTGACATCTGCTCTGCACCCTTTATCAAAAAATATGTTGCAGAACTAGCATCTTTCATCACCTCTCTCATCAACAATTTCTTCACCCAAGGGAT
This sequence comes from Ambystoma mexicanum, assembly GCF_040938575.1. Taxonomy (NCBI): domain Eukaryota; kingdom Metazoa; phylum Chordata; class Amphibia; order Caudata; family Ambystomatidae; genus Ambystoma; species Ambystoma mexicanum. Next base: position 27,621,846 of record NC_090927.1, on the reverse strand, counting down.
CGTCCCAAATAACTTGAAAGATTCATGGGTTCTCCCACTCCTGAAAGACCCTCCCTAGACCCTAACATCACTAGCAACTACTGACCCATCACCACCATCCCGTTCCTCCTCAAAATTCTAGATAGAGCAGCTTACCCACATATACAGGAACACCTGGAGTCAAATAACATCCTTGGTCTTCACCAACGTGGCTTCCGCCCAAGACATGGCACTGAGACAGCACTACTTGATCTCAAAATCCAAATGGACCAGACAATAGACAATAGGTACCTAGCCATCCTGCTCCTACTTGACCTATCCATGACGTTTGACCTAGTAAGTCACCAAATCCTCTGCCAACACCTCTCCTCTGCAGCCCATTTCTCTCCCCAAACTAAAGCCTTGTTTGAATCCTTCCCTCCAATCGCAAAATGAGGGTCTTCTCCAATCTAGGGGCAGCTACACCAGCCCCAGTCCTTTGCGGTGTGCCCCAAGGATCATGTGTTTCGCCGACATTATGACAAACAAGGCGTCTCCTATACCAACTATGCAGACGACACGCAGAATCTTGTGCCTGTCACTGGTAACCATATCAAGGATGCTGACGCCCTTAACAAAATCTATCAAATCATCCAAGCCTGGATGGCTCAACATGAATTCTGTCTTAATGATGATAAAACAGAACTCCTAGTAGTTGAAACCCAATCCCGAATAAACAAACTGAACTGTAATTACTTTACCATGGATGGGAACTCCAACACCGCCTTGAAGGAAGTCAAAACTCTAGGGGGTCTATCTAAACTCCTAGTTCTCCCTAACCAGACAAGTCAACACAACAGCCTCGGCAGCTGCCTACACAGCCAAACTCAGTCCGACAACTGTATCACACTAGCCAGAACCCTAATACTGTCCAATTTAGATTATTGTAAAGCCCTATTCGCAGAATCCTCTATTAGCAACAACAAAAAACGCCAAGTCATACAGAATAACGCCCTAAGGCAGCACTGAACATCTCTAAAAAAGAACCTATCTCTGCCGCTAGACACACCGCCCACTGACTACCTGTCGTAGACTCCGTCAAATTCAAAACTGATTCTCTCACACATAAGTGCATCACAAACACAGCCCCTTAATATCTTACCAACAAAATGAATAAACCTCACTCCGACAGACCTACCCAAGCCATTACCTCCCACCTCCTCACCACCCCCAAATTCAAATGAGGTAAAGCAGGGGACCGCAGATTCCCTGTAGTGGCTGCCAAACAATGAAATGCCTTACCATTCTCACTCAGATCACACCCCTCGCTTTACTCCTTCCGCAAAAAATGAGAAACCAAACAACATATTCAAGTAGAACATGAGCAACCCAAGCCATGCATACTCCAAGTTACCAGGATATACATATTCATGTATGAATCTGTTAATAACCAGGTGAGTAGGAACAGACTCATAAAGCTTAGAAAGAGGGCTTCCAGCAGAGTAGGGGATAGCCCAAAGGTCAGGTGCAACAAACATTATACAGCAAAGGCCTTTGTAAAAAGCCTTGTTTTGTGGTTGTTTTGAATCTGGAGATGGAAGGTTCCAGTGTTAAAGGAATGGTTTGGTCAAAAAATGTTACTGTCCCTACGGGTCGGCCATGTGTTTTTAAGCCTAAGTCGCTCGATTTTAGAAAAATTTCCTATTGACCGTACCCGAGTTTTCGTCCATTAAACACACGCGAAAACAGGCAGTAGGGCGCTGCCATTTTGTGATAATCCTATCACTTGCCGCATCACCCTGGCTGCCCTGCTTTTGCGGCACTAAATCATATCCCCCGCCCCTGAGCCTGTCATTATCAAAACATTCATATTCCCCACCTCTCTCCGTGACGTTACTGTGCTGCGTAGGCAAACGCGCCCAGTCGCCTTCTACGCGACTGCACACAGAACCCGGAAACCAACACAGATCAACTCACAACACAGCGCGCCACAATTCGGAATATGAAACTGTACTTTGAAATCAAACAGCAACACGGTACATTTGGTAAAGTACATTTATTTAACTTTAAATGTTTATAGAATATTCAGCAATTGGCATATTAAATCGGAATGTGATTTTATTTCTTTTCTCTCTATCCGCAAATCATGTTCCGTTTTATCGTGAGTCATGCGCTGTTCCTTTATGGTACACAGGGTGTTGGTTTTTCGTTAAAAGAAGCACTTTGGTTGCACGGTGAACCGCAAGGCTGTTCCATCAACTAGGCACTAGGCCAGCGTAAAGGTTGATATGTTGCTTCTAGCCGCTAGTACCGCGTAAGGGCATATGGGCCCTTGGCGATCGTCCCATAAGATCGCCAAAGTGGTGCAGTTGTTTACGATAAGCTGCAGCTGGCGGTTGTAAAAACCATATGCCGGGGTCTGAAACTGGTGGCAGTAGCAGTAGGGTAGGATATACCTGTTTTGAAAACATAAAAATTATAATTAGTCTCGCGAGCCGATCTTTATTAATATTAATCTTTTTTTTTATTACGGCCGATCTGAAACTATTTGCTTTCAAGGATAGTGCAATGGAGTATGTTCGGCTCTAAAATCAATGCGAAAACTAACGAAATAAATCGAGGTTAACACACAATGAGAAACGACTGTTTGTCTACATGCGTGTGGAATGTGGACCTGCATGCCCATGTGCCTGGTACAAAGACAATCCCACAAACGTTTATCTTGCTCTTCATTCATTCATTCATTCATTCATCCATTCATTAATTCTTCATTCCGGTATAAAAGCGTCTAAAGAGTTACTTACATTATATTTGCAATTTCCATTGTGTCTCTGCGTAATGCAGTCCGTAAATCCCACTGTGCTCTTGACAACGATTTTTCATATACTGAACTAACATGAAACTCGGTATAGTTTCAGAATTTTCTGCCTTATCGTCTTTTACGTTATTACACCCCTCCTTCAAATGAAGTCCTTTCGGCATGGTCCCTGTCTCTCAAGGTCAAAAAACAATAGAACCTTATACTGCCAGTGCGAGTTGTGGGCCTCTTTAGGACGCCAGCTGAAAATCAAAGCCGCTGACCTTCACTCTAAATAAGCATACATTCTTACTTTAAAACATCCCGTGTAAAGCCATCTTTGAGAACTTGAATTTTCGAATCCATCTATGTACTAGGCCTCAATGTGCAAATGCGAACTGGCTTCTCTCCCATCTGCAACGGCTCGCTTGGCGCGTTCTGAGGCCCTCAATTTTGTCCTCGTTGTCCGCGAGCTTTGCAGCCCTAGAGAACCATAACTATGGAGACATTGACTTTTTGGGGGAAGGTCAGGGAAAGTATAACGTACCCGAGGAGTTGAGTTGAAAGTGAGATGTATTGTTTGTTTGTTTTATTATTTGCAATACGCAAGCATCCCCTCGGTTAACAGTGCGCCGCATTTACATGAGATTGCAAAACTTAGTTACAGCAACAAAGGTCAGCGATATGAGGTGAATAGAGAGAGAAGTCAAAGATGACACCCAGGTTGTTCGCCACCCAGGATGGTGAAGGGAGGGGTTAGGGTTAGCATACTTTGTATGTACACTGTACAATAACATTTATTTCCAAAAAGACAATCATATTACAATTATTTAAACCAGGATTTGTACTTCACAACCAGCTCTGCTTTGGGTGGACATGGCACAGTGGCAATGTTTGGTGGCAATGCATCAGTGCTCTGCACAGAAACGTTCAAAATTCCATATCTGTGCTTCTCGAGTCCAGCAACAATAACGCTTTTTACAAAGTCGAACTCCATTTCCTCATAGACTGGTTTGATGACCCATTGCTTACTTCTTTTAGAAAACACCTTATTGTAGCGAGGCATCCTTACATTACCCGTAGTCCTAGATTGTTCACGGCACACATTCTCGTTACGGGCCAAGACCGCAAGTAGAGTCCTATGTTTCATGCCCTGTATGCTGAAATGCAAGCGCTTTGGCCTGTACTTTAGGCACATATTGTGGAACACCTCCAAACAAAGGGCCATGTTCACATTGGTGGAAATGTTGGTTATCTGTCCAGCGGTGAACGTTGGTACAGTGGTGCATCAGTGACCGCCATTTTTCAAGTAGTATTTCCACTGACCCTTCACAAGTTTTGGAGCTCCACCAAAGATGGTTGCTGATAGACTGGGACCACTGTGAAATACTTTCCAAAACTTGTTTTTCCCTGCAGCCGAGATTTTCTTATTGATTGATTTAGCAAGATGCCATACGTCAAATTGATGTTTAATATGTGGGAACTGCTCTATCATTGTCTTGGCAAGTGAAACATGTCTGTCCGTGGCTATGAGGCCGATGTGCATTCCCCTCGATTGTAGATATTCCACTGATTTTATAAATCCTAGTTTCTCCATGGCCACTGAGGATGTACATTGTGTTACCTGCACGACCACCAAACTCACAATTTTCTTACTTTCCATGTCCTGAAAGTCGTAGGTGCAGTACTTGGCAGAAAATCCAGGGCTGTCGCACTGTCCATCGCCGGCTAGCCTGAATCGTTTCCCTTCGAATGTACTTGCTAGAGACAATTGTTCAATTTTCCAAGCATCACTAATGGCCAGAAACAGATAATCATGTTGGTATTTTTTAGTACTGCGTTTTAGAAATGAAATGAAGTCCCTCAAACTGAAAGAAAGACTCTAACTTTCTAAAACTGGAGCCACTAAAAAGTGATGCAGCTGCACACAGTAGATTGCCTGCTGGAAGTTTCCCCAGCATCGGTTGTGCAGACCATGAGAACGTATGATTTAATCTACAGGCGGCATGTATTGTGACGTTACTGCCTTGTTTTTGACTAGTCACATGAATCAATGGCTTCCCACATACTTTCCCTCTGACGGAATGCCCACATTTCAGCATACTTATAAAATCCATCAAACAACTGTCGAATACTATGTATTTGCCCTCTTTCATTAGACTGTCATCCGGCATCACACTTGTTTCGGACTGCATCGTTGAGGACATATCAGCAGCATTGAAAGAAATATCGCCGATATCAGGTTCTGATGCGTCGTTGGGTGCTGCTGCTGGTTCATTCTCTGTCATTTCAACATCTGTTACTTCAACATTGATGGGGAACACAACAATGTCGACAGCTTTTTTGGTGGCAATTTTTTGGCGGGTGTTGATTGTGTGAATTGATCTGCGACTACTTTTGAGCTATCCTCAATACATTCAGTATCATCTTCTTGTGGTGTTGCAGTCACACTGTAGCCAATGGTCCATTACAACTTTACTGGATTCAGAGGACACATTTAATTCATGTTCTGGCCATTGGATATGAGCATCTCTAGTCTCAACACGCGGCGTCTGAATTAATAGTTCCTCCATAGTGTAAATGGTCTGGCAAGCAACATCTCTCATTCGCTTCACTGTCTGTGTATGTATAGTTCATACACCCACGGGTAACTAGAGGACAGATTGGAAAAGGGATGTTCAGTTTAAACACAAGATAAAGTATAGTACAATTGACTGGAAAAAACATAAAATAGTCCCCAGCACAAAGAAAGTCTAAAGTTATGAACTGTTTGTAACTAACCTTATTTTTGTTTCTTTTCTTTGCAACTTTCTTGACTCGACCTTCAACATCTGCACACTGTAGCTCCGATTCATTTCCGCATCTCTTCCCTTCCTCTTGCGCTGCAACGACTATATTTTCTGTATCCGCATAGGCAGCACGGAATGAGGCTCCATCGACTCCCTGAAACATAGTACTTTCATTACTATGTATCACAATATTGATAACATAAAACACATGTGAGGACGAACACACAGGTACATCTCAATAGCTCAACACGAATTAAACATTGTGTAGAACAATCAAACGACAAGTATTCGAGCTCTGATGACCTAGTTCCATGGAACTGTCAGTATCCATACCTCTGGCTCTGCATGGACTGCCATGAATGATTGTATTGGAGAGGAGGCATCAGCAACTCCCTGAAACACAGTACTTGCGTTAGTATGGTTTTCAATATTGTAAACATAACACACACTTGGGGTCGACGGCAAAGGTACATATAAAGAGATAACCACAAATGATGCATTGTCTAAAAGAATCAAGGAATATTTAAATATGATCAGATTTAATCGACTTATTTTTCCGATTTCTTTACATCTGCATCATCTAAATGGGATCTTGTGATTGTAGTGGAAGCTCCGTCGTCTCCCTGAAACACAGCACTTGCGTTAATAGGGAAGAAAGTATAGCAAATGGAATCACGTTATATGATCACGCTCGATGGAGCTGTCAGTATCCATGCCTCGTGCTGCTGAAGAATATCTATGGATGTTGCAAATGTAGTGCGCACTTCCGAAAGCTGTTGCGCCGATTCGTATCCGCAAGGTCCCGCTTCCACTTCCCCAGGAATTACTTGAATGTCAGGCTCCACATCAAGTGCAGGGGTTGACGCTCCATCAACTGCCTGAAACATAGTACTTGCATTAGTAAGGATTACAATATTGAAAACACAACACACACTTGGGGTCGACCGCACAGGTACATATCAATGGCTAACCACGAATGAAACATGGTGTAGAACAATCAAACGACACGTGTTCCAGTCCTGATGATTACGGTCGGTGGAGCTGTCAGTATCCATACCTCGTGCTGCTGAAGAACATCTAGGGCTGTTGTCAATGTGGTGGACGCTTCAGCATCTCCCTGAAAGACAGTACTTGCATTAGTATGGATAACACTAATTATAACTGAAAACAAACACCAGGGGACGACAACTAAGGTGTTTATCAATTGGAAAGCACTCATCAAACAATTGGTAAAATAATCACACGATACACAAAAACTATTACTTGACATGCATAAAACAAGTCTGTAGCGGAATAGCCAAGTATGATTACCTGATACGCGCTAGAAGTGGAAGATAACTGCAAACATGTCACGGAAATAGAATGTTCTTGCTTCAGATTCAAGGGATAGTCAAGAAGTTGTAAAGGTAAATTATTGTTTGTTAATGAAATGCCAATATTTAAAATTGCCATGTAAGGAGACAGAATACTTGAGAGTAATGCTATTGAAAATGGGCAATATAGCACAGCTACCTGTGACCATATATAGATTTTGTTTGTGGGTTATGAAATCTAAAAAGTATATATTGATAAATGTTATTATTCAAAAAGCTATACACTTATATCAATGTCGAAAGTATTACAAATTGGAAACAACACCTAAAATATCAATTAATCCATTCGGCTACCTACATACTACCGCAAGGCCTAAAGCTAAAAACTGACACTTGACTCACCAGTGGCGGATTGTGGACGAATAGAGTGGGAATAGCGTTTGCGAGCAATTTTCGTGTCTCTTGTCCTCTAAGACTTCTTGAACTCTAATTTCAAGCTCATCCAGTGGATATCTGCAATGTCTGACCCATTCTCTTATTCGATCAACAGTTTTCAGAAATACATGCATTGTCGTGCCTTCAGATTTAGCATGGGTCTTCGAAGGGCAACGGCTAATCGAACAGGCAGGCATTGTTGAAAATTCTGAAAAGTAAATATCGACATTATTAAACAATCTTGATGAATAAAAATGTGATATAAAAAGTAAATGAACCATACAATGTTCAATGCAAAGTTTGTTTTACTCGCCGGAACTATACCAGTTCATCATGTGCGGCTTAGTATTTGCATGAATTACAAAAATTTGTAAATGATGTGACTAAACTCTGAACATGTGACTCGTCCCTTGGATGTTCTGTCTTGCATGAGAAGGAAACATGCTTACATTATAGACTGGACCCTCAAAGGATGCAATTCGATGACAATTGACACAGATGAAAATAAATAGATCTATTGATAGCATAACAATTGAAACTCAAGTCAATAGCAATGAGACCAATGACCATAGCACTATTGGGTACTCTAATCGCAAATAGATAGAAATTTAAAAATGACCGAAATATGACTAGGATACATGGCCTTACCTTGACCAACAAACAGATGGATTCAGCAGGCCGAGCAGTATGTTGCAGGAGAACAGGTAGATGGCCACAGGTAGCACACTGACGAGTTTGCTCGAAGCGGTCACAGATAGCACGACGACGAGCAGATTAGCATCGATCTCAGTGCTTCTCAGGTCGAAGGTTCAGGAGTTGACTTGCAAAGCACAAAGATGTTCTCATGAGACATATCAAGTGGTTTATAAAGTATTAGAAACAGGGGTGTGTTTGTGAATGAATGACGTGTGTATGTCGTGGTATTATGTGGTTTGCAGGGGGGCGGCCTGCCTCAGGCTGAGGCAGGCCTGCCTGGAGACATGGGGTCTGAGGAGGCCATGTGAGCGATGGCCCCTGGGCGTGGGATACCTTTTGAAGTGTACATGCTGTTTGACACCTTGGCTGTTTGCGCCTGTGACAGCCCCCCATGCCAGCGCTCATCCCCGGGTGCGACCCGCCTTTGATAGAGGGGGGTGGGATGGATGGGCCTGGGGCGTGCAGATAAGGCACAGGAAGACTGCTGAATGGAGACACACTTATGTGGATTGCAGGGGGGCGGCCTGCCTCAGGCTGAGGCAGGCCTGCCTGGAGACATGGGGTCTGAGGAGGCCATGTGAGCGATGGCCCCTGGGCGTGGGATACCTTTTGAAGTGTACATGCTGTTTAGCACCTTGGCCGTTTGCGCATGTGACAGACCCCCCATTCCAGCGCTCATCCCCGGGTGCAAACCGCCTTTGATAGAGGGGGGTGAGATGGATGGGCCTGGGGCATGCAGATAAGGCACAGGAAGACTGCTGAATGGAGACACACTTATGTGGATTGCAGGGGGGCGGCCTGCCTCAGGGGAGGCCTGCCTGGAGACACAGGGTCTGAGGAGGCCATGTGAGCGATGGCCCCTGGGCGTGGGATACCTTTTGAAGTGTACATGCTGTTTGGCACCTTGGCCGTTTGCGCACGTGACAACCCCCCATGCCAGCGCTCATCCCCGGGTGCAAACCGCCTTTGATAGAGGGGTGTGGGATGGATGGGCCTGGGGCGTGCAGATAAGGCACAGGAAGACTGCTAAATGGAGACACACTTATGTGGATTGCAGGGGGGCGGCCTGCTTCAGGCTGAGGCAGGCCTGCCTGGAGACACGGGGTCTGAGGAGGCCATGTGAGCGATGGCCCCTGGGCGTGGGATACCTTTTGAAGTGTACATGCTGTTTGGCACCTTGGCTGTTTGCGCCCGTGACAGCCCCCCATGCCAGCGCTCATCCCCCTGGTGCGAACCGCCTTTGATAGAGGGGGGTGGGATGGATGGGCCGGTGGGCGTGCAGGCAAGTGTGTGGGAGCGAGGGGCCATCAGGCCCCTCTCATCCTTTACTTCTTAGTAGAAACTCGGACCAAGTGCCTCCAGTAGTGGGTTCTCCCCTTGCCCTTATGTGATGTTAACTTTGGTTGACATACATGTAGATGGGACCACTGAGCAGGACACGGGGCATCCATTTTTGTACCCCCTTTCCACTCCATCTTGGTGACCAGGCCTCACTGCGCAGAGCACATGGCCCCCACCCTCGTTCCCACTCTGACTGGAAAACTCCAGAGGTATTTGCAACAGCTAATAAATGTAACACATCACTCTTCCTCTGAGATCACTGTCCTGCATGTGAACCAGCCTGAACTAAGCACATAGCTTGTTCATCTCCACAAACGTATCCTTGCACACGCACCCTCGCCAGTGGATACTTACTGCCATTCTGACCCTGGGTCCCTGCAAGGTATTCTCTTCATGTGCCAGACCACTGACCATGCCATGATGCCCACCTAGCAGATCCCCAACTAACATTAGACCCCTACTGCAGTATATCGTTGCCTATCAATAACAAATGCCACATACCGGAGATTCTTGTGAGCACAGACCCACACTTCAAACAGTGTATTATAGTGGTCAAGACCCTCAACCTAAGGCCTGTATAATCCAATGTTAATTGATAGTATAGATATATGTGTGACTTTTATAGAGACATAACCGACTGAAAGACTTTGAACAAGTGTTATTTAGTGCATTCATTATTGATAATATATTATGTTAGCTTAGATAATGACCACCCTGCTTCACAGCGGCCAGACCTTCACCCATTCCGAGCACAGATGTCTGACGTCCATCCTTGAATGGAGACACACTTGATTCATTTAAAAAATCGAAACAACCGTTGTTAAAATATATGTGGTGTTTTATTTTGTATCTTACTTTGATGACACAAAAATACAAGACTTTACACATTGTACAGTTCAGGTTGCAGCACAGCGAGAGAAAATCCCCTGTACTGACCGCTGTCACTCGGGAACGTTTCTCTTATGGCACGAACAGCACAGGCGGGTATCACTCTTCGAACACGGTGTCCAAGCTTCCCGTGAAGCCACCATGTAAAGGAACGATACCTGTACCACCTGTGAAAAGGAATGAAACAAACTGTTTTTAAATGACCAAGATAAGTTTAATAAATGTTTGTTGTCAATGACAATTCTTGTAACTAATGGCATTCTGCTCGGACAAATGCTATCTAGACACTGCACACTATTGAACGACTTTCGTGCGTTACAATGATATGTATATGTAATTTTGGATATAGTAGAAGACCATGAAATAGGAGTGGCATGACAAGCAGAGTATACTTACTCGTTACTCGGATTACGAGGACGAACAGTTGCGCGAAGTTCGTGCATAAGCATCATCATTATCCTCAACACGGACCGTGTGAGGCAGGCTGCCCTGAAGTCTGGCAGCTCGGTGATGCATTGCGGCCGTGGCTCGCCTTCCGAAATGTAGGCCACGCATCCCGAGTTTTCACAGCAGCAGCAGTTCTCGTCCTCGGTTGGCATTAGCTCCCACCGGTTGAATGTGCACGAGGTGGAAACACCGTCCATGCGACTAGGTCCAGGCTCTTCAGCTGTTGAATCATCCTCCCAACTGCCGTCCGAAGACCCATCGTTTTCGCGTGTTTCCCTTTCCAGTAGTTCCTCCTCGGTATACTTGGGCTCGTACATGTAGGGCATTATTGTAGCCATTGTGTGTAAAGAACACAGAAACGAGTCACAGAATACTCAAAGTAACACAGAGAGAGGAATGGAATCGAAAATCTGCTGCTGTGTGTTGTGAAACGGTCTGTTTATACTTATTGAGGAAAGAGGCGTCCTGCCATTTCCATGGCGACACGTAATTAGCTGAAGCGCAGCGAATGTTGACACGAGACGTGCTTTGGCGTTGTGAAATGGGCGGTACGCATCTGCTGATGACAGGCTCAGGGGCGGGGGATATGATTTAGTGCCGCAAAAGCAGGTCAGCCAGGGCGATGGGGGAAATTATAGGATTATCACAAAATGGCGGCGCCCTACTGCCTGTTTTCGCGTGTGTTTAATGGACGAAAACTCGGGTAAGGTCCATAGGAAATTTTTATAAAATTGAGCGACTTAGGTTTAAAAACACATGGACGACCCGTAGGGACAATAGACATTTTTGACCAAACCATTCCTTTAATCCAAGGGTAGGGCCTTTCATTTTTCCTATTCAAAGACCTCCAATGTCAGCAGGTATAGAATAGCAATTGTAGAAGTTTATCGAGGAGTGCTTGATAAATCTTGATTTGATATAGGATGGGCGCGAGGGGTGTAGGCTCTTGTCAAGTGTTCACAGAGATGTGAAGAGAATGCATTGTTAAATTGGGAGCCACTGGAGAGTGTAGGCTGTGATTTCATAGAGAAAACCAATCTGGATGTCTTGTATTTTGCCATGTAACAGCTGGTGAGTGTGGTCCTTGTGTAGACACATGTAAATCCCATAACAATAGTCTGGTCTTGGCATGACTAGTTCCTGTGTCAGTTTGATTGTCTGCGCTATCACCAGGTAGAGGTGTTATTGTTTTAGGGCATGGAGGTAGAAGTGGATCTTCTGGGTTTTAAGGTTGATTTGCCGTCATGGTTTGGGGACACCAAGCATACCCCAAAAGTCAGGCAGGTGATGAGGATTGTCCATGGAGGATGGGTATTGAAATGGGACATGCAAGGGGTGCAGATTCCAAAGCAGAAGACCTCAGTTACATCAGCGTTCATGCTGATCAAGAGAAAATTGAATATAATCTGAGATTCAGCAGCGAAGAATTCAGTCCAGAGGAGTGTCATACACATTACAGAGCCCAGGGGTATTGACCGAGTCCTGAGGTACTCCACAAGAACAGAAGGGAGATCTGTGATAGGCCAAGTTCTCCGGGATAGCCGGGTCACTTTTAGTTTTTGTCAACTGTGTCCTCCAAGCTTTGGGTATGTTTAACTAAGTCCCTCGAGATCCCAGGTTTAAAGGAGTTCAATGTGGTGTTGGTGGGGTTTCCAGGAGATGCATGTGGCAAGGTCCACTACCTGGCTCTAGGAACTAAAATGAGCCCCTGGTCACCCAGCATTGGTTTGCATGGCTGGGGGCAATCGCAGAACCACAATCGAGGCCAATAATAATGTACCCCCCTCCCCCGATGGAGAGACTGTAGAATTGTCAAACAGTCCCATTGCTCCTCCAGTATGAAATAAGAAACCTTTCAACGTACCGGATATCATTTCCTTTCACTTGACCACATAATACATCAATGAGGTTATTTCACAAGGTTTGAGGGACCCTCAGGGAACTCATAAGCAATGTTGCAAGTATACAATTTCCAGAACAATGGGAAATCAAGTTACAGAATCATTGTTCCCCATCAAGCAATTTTCATTCTGGGCATAACATGTTTCAATTTGACTGGTACCACAATGTGAAATGAACAGAAACTGCATTTACAGAGCTTGCCTGGTGTGCATGGAAGCACACGAGGCCTCTTTCCAGCACATCTAGCACCAGGGAGGGTCAGTGAGGGAAAACTAACTTTCAATGTGGCAGATAGGCCAATAATAGATTTGGTCCAGCCCCCCAAGCACAAAGCAGCCCCAGGTGCACCCAGGTACGCAAAGCAATCACAGCAGTTTACCACTTACAAGACACAGGTGCAGACACCCACTAATGTCCCACACTGAATGGGAAGATTCCAGCCCCAGATCTTTGGGTGTGTCGTTTCAGAGGGATGTGGCAGGTGGTGGAAGGGTGTTGGAGTGTGATATGAGGAGCAACAAGACAGTGCTAGTGTGAGAGGCAGAGAAGACAGTGGAGGAGCTGTTAGCCAGAGAGAAGGAATTGGTGGCCACTGAGAAGAATGAGGTGGTATCAGAGGTAGGCATCAGAGGTGACGGGGGTAACAACAGAGGAGAGAGTGGTAGTAGCCACAGAGGAGGAACTGGTACCAACAGAAGAGGAGGTGCTAACAACACAGGAAGCAGCGGTTGTAATAGTAGAGGAGATTGCAACAACAGGAGGGTAGTTGGTGATGCCAGCAAATGAGGTGGTAACAAGTGAGAAGGATGTGAAGATATGGCAAGAACTAACAGTTGAGAAGAAAATAGAGGGAAAACCCCATCTAGAAAGAATAGGAAGGTACAAGGAGGATGGGTTAGCTCAAGGCATGCTGAGGGGCAGTGGCGTAACAACATTTTGGAGCCCCCTGGATGTCATGCTGAGGGCCCCCCATCTCAGCAACAAATCACAGGTCAACGCCACACTCTGGGCCGGCCTAGATTACCACGCTTGCGCAATATGCACAAACATGTTGCTTCAGAGGTACGCCGCACACTGTACTAGGTGAAGCATATATTACATGGCCACGTTAGTGGCCATGTAGTTATGGTTAAGTTGCTGTTTTCATAGGAAGAGCACTTTTTGGGTGGCTTAAAACTTCGCTCCCCCTGGACGAATCCTCACCAAACTTTGCAAAAAAAGGATATGGCCCACTCTGAATTCTTCTGCAAAGTTTGGTGAGATTTGTTCAAGGGGGGACAAAGTTATAGGGGGGGTCCCAAAACTTTTTTTTCCCCAGACATAATCAGAATAAATTTTGCTCACGCCTACAGCCCAAACCGCTAGACGGATTTACACCAAATTTGCAGCAGGAGCGGCAGCTTGGTCCCAAAAGCATGCTTTTTTTTATTTGGTGTAAATCCGTCCAGTAGTTTTTTTTTAAAAAAGACAAAAATGTAAGTGAAAAAAATTAGTGATATCTGTGTCCACTTCGCAGACACACTTCCCTGTTCACTCCACGGACAGGACAGGGATTGGGCAAGCGACTTGAGTGATGTCCGCGGACATCTGACGTGCTCTCCCATTGGCTGCAGTAAAGCGTGCAGTGCGTCTTATTTTCAGAGACGCCCGCCATCTTAGTTTATTGTTCGTATATTGGCATCTGTGGCAAGCTCTGCAGTGACTTCAGACTTCACAAGTGATTATCACAATGCAACAAGCGGTGCGATAAGATCAGAGGACAGCGGGGCCTCCAATGGGGCTGTGTGAGGTTCATGTGGATTACACTTCCTGAACATCCCAGGCTGCTGCAGACTTGCAGGAGACACTCCATCGATACACGGTGGCCTGCGGAGGACCGAGGAGCGGATATCCCGTTCCCCCCACCCTCGCTTGTTACCGGTGTCTCCCTCCTGTAACCCCCCACCCCCCACTCATTACCCATGTCTCCCTCCTGTACCCTCCACCCCCCGCTCATGCCCGTGTCTCTCTCTTGTTTCCAGCCACCCCCGCTCATGCTACGTGTCTCCTCTGTTCCCCCAACCCCCGCTCATGCCCCATGTCTCCCTCGTGTTCTCCCCCATCCCCCGCTCATGCCCTGTGTCTCCCCTGTTCCCCCCACCCCCCGCTCATGCCCCGTGTCTCCCTCGTGTTCCGCCCCACCCCCGCTCATGCCCCTGTGTTCCCTTGTTCCCCCCCACCCCTCGCTCATGCCCCGTGTCTTCCTCCTGTTCCCCCCACCCCCCGCTCATGCCCCGTGTCTCCCTCCTGTTCCCCTGTTAGGGAGAATTCTCTGTTTAGGCTGAATTTCCTAACCTAGTGAGTCCCCCAGCAGCTTTGCTGGATTTCTGGAGTTTGTTTTTTTCCATCCTGCCAAGAGTGAGACTCTTTTTCTCCCACTCTTGGACATGAATGTGGTTAATTCCTTTGAATGTCAATGCGTTCTATGGGCTATGGGGTCTTTTACTCCATAGGATCTCATATGTTTTACTATGTGTGTTACACCGCACCCTCCATGCCGTTACACTGGGGCGTCCTAGAGGATCCCCACCATAGACTCCATACCCTGGGACTGACTACTGTCTCCCAGGGCATGTAAAGTCACCATTGGCTTTACTAGACCTAAATTTACTAACAGAACTAGTACAAACCATCCAATTATGAACGTACTAGTAGGGGTAATTCGATTGCCCCTGGGTCTGTTATTCGAGGGGGCACTGTCCCGTCCCCCCTCGTCGAGTTTTGGCTGGTGGCAGTGGAAACTACTTATTATATTCGACCCCGAATACAATTCTATGGGATTCTTCTCATTGTTGTTTAAAAGGGTAAAGCTGAGCTGACCTGCAACGACGACACCTCCGTGGAGCCCTGCTGAACCAACTCACCACTTCCCAACGACAGAGGAGATCTCTCCCCGCCAGAGAGTCTTCTTCCCCTGACTGGTGGGCACAACCAGTCCCCTTTGCTTTTTCTTCGCTTCCAGGGCGTAGTGGTCGAATTGCCCATGCTGAGCACCCCGGCAACCAGATAGCCACTAGCCCGTACTGCGACCAAAAGGTGGTGCCTTGTGACGGAGCACTCCGCGGCTGGTCTCTTCCCTGGTGGTGCAACGATCTTCAACTTCCCTTCGACGACGAGAGCATCTCATCTCTTGGCAAAGCCCCGACCTGCATCCACCACCAGGAACAACTGCCCCCGCCGGAGCTGTCTCTCCACATACAAGGTACCGTGTCCGCCTGGCTTCCCTTGTGACGGTTAGCGTGAGGTGTCTTAATCCTTGCATCTCCATTGGGTCGCCTTCAAGCCTTCTTAACTTTCTGTTCTGAACTGGTCCAATCTTTCTGTGACAATTTGCAACAAAGACTCGAATTGCATTTCCGCTGTGATACTTTTGGGACATAGCGCCTTGCCTCTCTCCGAGTGGGCCTGGCCTCTGAACTTTGTGATCTACGGTAGATCCTGCCTTACTTGCCTTGCATTGTTTCGTAAAAGTGTTGGTACCGAGTTGGTTTCATACCCTGCCTTTTCTCTCCCGTTCTAACGAATACTAGAGTGCCATCTAGGTTAAAGCATTCACCTCTGTCTGCAAATAAGTGGTGCTGATGAACCTAGACTTGTCAACATATTGTTAGAGGAGTGAGATACTTATAGTAATTGTAATTGAAGTTGTTTGCCGTATTAGCGCCAGTGTGTTTTTCATAGATGTGTTTTTATAAATAAATATATATCTTTACAACCAAGCTCTGTTCCATGTCTGCTTGTTCTACTGTGTAAATTGCCCTAATTTGTATACTCCACATACTGCCTAACTCTTCATGAGGGAAGTCTGACTGCTCAGCCACAGCTACCAAGTGAATCTGTGTGGTACAGACTGCTACCAAGTGGGTTTGCTGCCAAACACCTGTAGGCCTAAATCTTTTGCAGTGGTCCCAGAGGGAACTGCACAGGTTTCCGCTTAACACTGGTGTACAGCGGTGGGATTTGTATTGAGTATACAGTTTAGAGTGCTTTTCAACACTTTAGGATAACTAACCACAAAGCTTAGCACTAAAAAGCAACTTTCAAAAACATGTATACTATGGCAGTTTACAGTCAGGAATACTTGTCAGGTGAAAATACTGAGAGTTTGAGAGCTCTCTGTAGACAAGAGAATCTTTCTGTAAGAGGCAAGAAAGTAGAACTGATAGTGAGATTGCTGAAAAACCAAAGTCTGGGTACTGGTTCAGAGGAACCAACTTCTCCAGCGAATGTAGAAAACAGTGATGGTATTGATCTGAATCAAAGTCTTGATAATGAGTCAGAAGGGGAAAGTGAACCTAATGAAGTTAGCCACTCTGAGCCTCTGTCTGCCTTACCTACTGTACCTACGGGGCCCATACCAGGTCCCACATGTAACCCTGCTTATTTTGAACTTGAAAAAATGAAGCTCGAATTAGAATACAAGCGTTTTTAGCCCAATCTGAAAGAAACCAAGAGCTAGAGTTCAGACGGATGAATGCCCAGGCTGAGCAGAAGCAAGCTGAATTAAGGCTAAGAGAAATAGAACTTAATCATGAGTTAGAAATGAAAAGGTTATTTGTGGAAAATGCTTCTCTCTCCTCTGGTTCCTCTAGAAGTTCCAGTCCCAAAAGACCCCGGATGCCTAAGGAATTAGTGGGTATGTATGAACCGAGATTGGATGTGTTGGATTGGTTAAAACTGTTTGAATATAATCATGGGCTCCAGGACATCACAGGGAATGAGTTACTTCCCTGGTTGTTCTCTAGGCTTCCCCCTGTTGCGACTGATGTGGTAATGGAGTTGGGGGAGGTGGATAAGAAGGATTACGAAAGTGTGAAACTAGCTTTGATAGCTAGATTCGGGAAGACCCCTGCCCAGTATCTGAAGAGGTTTAGAACCCTCAAAAAGCATGATGGTACCCCTTGGGCTACCTGGGTGAGTGAAGGGTTGAAAAACTTAGAGGGATGGATTGAGGGTTACAAGGTGAATACTTATGAGGGTATGAAGAATCTTTTTATGTTGGAGTCTATTTATGATGCCTGTTCTCCGGAGCTCAGACAGCACTTGGCTGATTCGAAGGAATTGGATTCTAGGAGGCTAGCTAAGGCTGCTGACTTGTGGGTTGCCAACAGGGCTACTCATAAGGATTCTGGGGCAACTCAGAAAAAGGATGAGGGAAAACAGCCTAAACAAGACTCAAAAGAGAATTCTAATAACCCAAATTCCAAAGAGGGCCCCAAACAAAACCAGAAGGGTAAGCCACAAGGAAAACCGCAGCAGAATAGTGTACCTTCTGGTGCCAAACCGGAAGGGGGTCAGAACAAGCCACCATTCCAGAAAGCATTTGGTAAATGCTTTGTTTGTGGCTCGACTGACCATGTGAAAGGAGATCCCAGATGTAAGGGTAAACCTTCAGGGGTCCAGCTTGTCTCCTTAGCCTTGCAGAGGAGGAAGTCCAAATGGCAAGTGGAAACTTTCTAATACTGGCTGATGAACCCATTGGAGTCTCAGCCAGTGTTTCTTTAGTGTCTCTGGGTTTGTGGGAACAACAGAATTTAGATGTCTATAACTCCTTCCCCGATAATACTAAAGAGTATTATAAGGACAGTGTCCAGGTGAATGGTCAGGAGACTTCTGCCATTAGGGACACTGGGGCCAGCATAACTGTGGTGGATTAATCTTTTTTTCAGGCTGAGGATGTTGCTAAGGCACCCAAACACCTCACTAAGTTAGCTGGAGGGCCTGTGCAGATGCTTCCCCCAATTACCAGTTCTCATCCAGTGTAACGACATGACTGTGAAGATACCTGTCAGCATACAGAGTGAGGTACCAGGACGTGTTCTGTTGGGTAACGATTTGAAAACTCTCAGAGTTGTGTCGCACACCCCCAGACCTCCTAGTAAACGGTTACAGGATCTAACCAGACCTGCAAGGGAGAGAACCATGAGAGGTACTCTCCAGGAGATGATGAAGAAAGATATCACTCCTGCTCCACTGGAATTGTCAGCTGCTGTCTCAAAGAAATCAGAAGCGAAAGGGAAACCTAAGACTTCTATTCCGAAACCAGCAGCCAGCATTTCAGTGCAGCCAACAAGGACTTCCCCGCGGTTGTCCAAAGTTACACCGTAACTCCCCCCCCAGCTGAGGCTGAGAGGGAGGTACAACCCTGTGTGGTAGAATTAGACTCTGAAGAAGAGCTAATGGAAGGCCATGAACTCATTGGAGATCTGGATCCTGTTGACCATCCTGAGCTGCAGTCTTTACTGGCAGAAAGTGGACCCAGCAGGGCAGACTTCAGTAAGGGACAGAGAGAATGTCCAACTCTGGAAGGTCTTCGCCACCAGGCAGAAGCTCAGGCTGAAGGGCAAGAGCCTGGGAAATACAGGTTGCACTGGGAAGATGGCCTCTTCTACAGTGAACCGATCGAGTCTGCACCTGGAGACTACAAACGACTTGTAGTACCCCAAGAGAACAGACCACAGTTCTTGCAGTTAGCCCACGAGATTCCTTTGGCTGGTCACTTGAGTTTCAAGAAGACTAAGGAAAGGCTCTCTCTCTACTTTTATTGGCCGAAGATGGGGGCCGAAGTAGAAAAACACTGCAGGAGCTGCCACACCTGCCAGACCTCTGGTAAGGTGGGCTCCAAGAATGTGGCACCTTTAGTGCCTCTCCCAGTTGTGGGAGTCCCATTTGAGAGAGTAGGGATTGACATTGTTGGTCCCCTTGATCCTCCAACTTCCTCAGGCAACAGGTTTATACTTGTTGTAGTAGACCATGCTGCCAGGTATCCTGAGGCAATTCCTATGAGGACTGTTACAGCTACGGCTGTGGCTAAGGCCCTCCTTGGTATTTTTACCAGGGTCGGGTTTCCTAAGGAAGTAATCTCTGACAGGGGGTCAAACTTTATGTCCCACTACATGAAAGCCATGTGGAAAACCTGTGGAGTTACTTACAAGTTCTCAACAGCTTACCACCCACAAACCAATGAGTTGGTAGAAAGGTTCAACCGAACCATGAAGAGCATGATAGGTGCTTTAGAAGACCCCCTTAAATGAAAGTGGAACCTTCTACTGCCATGCCTTCTCTTTGCTTATAGAGAAGTCCCTCAGGAGGGAGTAGGTTATTCTCCCTTTGAGCTTCTCTATGGTCATCCCGTCAGAGGTCCATTGGCCCTGATTAAGGAGGGGTTGGAGAGTGCTCCTTCCCCCAAGCCAGTCAGAGTGACTGACTACGTGATAGGTCTCCGGAGGAGAATGTCGCACATGATGACAGATGCAAGTGATAACTTGAAAGCTGGACAAGCATTGGTCAAGCACTGGCATGATCAAAAGGCTAACATGGTTGAGTTCACTCAAGACCAGCTAGTTCTCGTTATGATCCCAACAAGGCAGAGGGCCTTGCAAGACAAATGGATGGGACCCTTCAGAGTTGTGAGTAAACTTGGAGAGGTCAACTATCTGGTGTACTTGGGCAATCCCAAGGAGGCTCCGACAGTCTTCCACACCAACCGACTCAAAGCGTATGTCTCGAGACCTGATGTAGGAGCGCTGCTTCTAGCATCATCAGAGGAAGAAGAAGAGAGTGAAGCTCTTCCTGATCTCCTCCGAGGCTTACCTTTAGACGAAAAAATTGAAGGAGTCAATCTCTCTTCAAATCTGACACCTGAGCAACAAGAAGAGTGCAAATCTATGTTAAATCAGTTTGCCTCTCTGTTCTCACTTTCACCAGGCTTGACCCCTTGGGGCCAGCATGACATACTCACTGGTGACTGTCTGCCAGTCAAAAGCAGAGGATACCGAATGTCAGAAAACGTACGAACCCACATCAAAGGTGAGGTCAGCAAGATGCTTGATCTCGGGGTAATTGAGCCCTCTACTAGTCCATGGTCTAGCCCAGTTGTGTTAGTACCAAAGGCCGGATCTAAAGAACTTAGATTCTACGTGGATTATAGAGCTCTTAATGCAGTCACCAAGACTGATGCCCACCCTTTGCCAAGAACAGATGAGTTGGTGGATAAACTTGGTTCAGCCAAGTCCCTCAGCACATTTGACTTGACGTCAGGCTATTGGCAAATAGCCCTGACAGACCATGCCAAGGAGAAAACTGCATTTTCTACCCCCGTTGGCTTATACCAGTTTAAGGTAATGCCTTTCGGATTGAAAAATGCACCTGCTACATTTCAACGGATGGTAAACCAGGTTCTGAATGGAATGGAGGACTTCTGCATGGCATACTTGGATGACATAGCAGTGTTCAGCAATTCCTGGGAAGAACATGTAACCCACCTAAGAGATGTTTTGCAGACTCTTGGACGAGCCAATCTGACCATAAAGGCGAGTAAATGCCAAATTGGACAGAGCAAGGTAGTCTATCTTGGACATGAGGTACGAGGTGGAGAAATAAGGCCTTTGCTCAGTAAGATTGAAGCTGTGCAAAATTGGACAAAACCTACTACTCAGACCCAAGTGAGAGCCTTCTTAGGTCTCACTGGATATTACAGGAATTTCATTGAGAACTATGGGACCATAGCTTCTCCTCTGAATGTCTTCTCCTCTCCCAAATTTCCTAAAAAGGTTAGATGGAACGAGGAGTGCAATCAGGCTTTTGAAAACCTGAAAAAGGCTCTTTGCCAAGCCCCAGTACTCAGAGCTCCTGATTACCACCAAACTTTCATTGTGCAGACAGGTGCTTCTAATGTAGGAATAGGTGCCGTACTCCGTCAACTGGATGGGAAAGGTAGGGAGCACCCCATTTGCTTCATCAGCCGCAAGCTGAAGGATCCTGAAACAAGGTGGGCAACAATCGAAAGAGAATGCTTTGCTATCGTGTGGGCTCTGAAGAAGTTTAGGCCATACTTGTATGGTTCTACTTTTGTCATTCAGACTGACCACCAACCCTTGAGATGGTTAATGCAAATGAAAGGGGAAAACCCAGAACTACTGAGATGGTCGATCTGCCTGCAAGGGTTTGATTTCACCATTGAGCACAGGTCAGGGTGTCACCACCAAAATGCTGATGGTCTCTCTAGGATGTATGTCATTGACTAGAGGTATGAGATTCATCCAGGAGTGGATTAAATCCTCCTGTCCCTTAGTCTGGGGGGGGGGCGAGTGTTAGGGAGAATTCTCTGTTTAGGCTGAATTTCCTAACCTAGTGAGTCCCCCAGCAGCTTTGCTGGATTTCTGGAGTTTGTTTTTTTCCATCCTGCCAAGAGACTCTTTTTCTCCCACTCTTGGACATGAATGTGGTTAATTCCTTTGAATGTCAATGTGTTCTATGGGCTATGGGGTCTTTTACTCCATAGGGTCTCATATGTTTTACTATGTGTGTTACACCGCACCCTCCGTTACGTAACACTGGGGCATCCTAGAGGATCCCCACCATAGACTCCATACCCTGGGACTGACTACTGTCTCCCAGGGCATGTAAAGTCACCATTGGCTTTACTAAACCTAAATTTACTAACAGAACTAGTACAAACCATCTTAATGTGGACGTACTAGTAGGGGTAATTTGATTGCCCCTGGGTCTGTTATTCGAGGGGGCACTGTCCCGTCCCCCCTCGTCGAGTTTTGGCTGGTGGCAGTGGAAACTACTTATTATATTCGACCCCGAATATAATTCTATGGGATTCTTCCCATTGTTGGAGGCTAATACTTTTTCCTGTTAGTCTCTACCATACCACTGGTTTATTTGTCTTAAATAAATCTATCGGTTGGTATTTTCTGCCAGAACTCGGAATTTAAAATGGCGTCTGTGTTCGTCTCTGTAACTCCGAACCAAAGGTTGAGCCCTTTGTTCCACTTTTGGCGGGCTTCTACACAGAATCCCTCCAAAGTGGCGCCATTCTGTCTGGGTACAACAGGGGGTGTGGGAGGGGTTTAGGCACCCTGTACTGAGTTGCCTTGCCAACTCAAGTCGCACTCTGGTGTGATTGGCTCAAGTGGTGAGCCACCCCGCTCACCACTTAGCGTGTTTTGATTGACAGCTAGGCTGAACGAATGGGGGTTTCCTGCATAAAAGCAGGGCTTTTGGGACTGGATCTTCAGAAGTCGCCACAGGACCTAAGAATCCGACGAGGGTAAAGCTGAGCCGACCTGCAACGACAACACCCCCGGTTGAGCCCTGCTGATCCGACTCACCACTTCCCAATGACAGAGGAGATCTCCCCGCCAGAGAGCCTTCTTCCCCTGACTGGTGGGCACAACCAGTCCCCTTTGCTTTTTCTTCGCTTCCAGGGCATAGTGGTCGAATTGCCCGTGCTGAGCACCCCGGCAACCAGATAGCCACTAGCCCGTACCGTGACCAAAAGGTGGTGCCTTGTGACGGAGCACTCCGCGGCTGGTCTCTTCCCTGGTGGTGCAACAATCTTCAACTTTCCTTCGACGACGAGAGCATCTCATCTCTTGGCAAAGCCCCGACCTGCATCCACCACCAGGAACAACTGCCCCCGCCGGAGCTGTCTCTCCACATACAAGGTACCGTGTCCGCCTAGCTTCCCTTGTGACGGTTAGCGTGAGGTGTCTTAATCCTTGCATCTCCATTGGGTCGCCTCCAAGCCTTCTTAACTTTCTGTTCTGAACTGGTCCAATCTTTCTGTGACAATTTGCAACAAGGACTCGAATTGCATTTCCACTGTGATACTTTTGGGACATAGCGCCTTGCCTCTCTCCGAGTGGGCCTGGCCTCTGAACTTTGTGATCTACGGTAGATCCTGCCTTACTTGCCTTGCATTGTTTCGTAAAAGTGTTGGTACCGAGTTGGTTTCATACCCTGCCTTTTCTCTCCCGTTCTAACGAATACTAGAGTGCCATCTAGGTTAAAGCATTCACCTCTGTCTGCAAATAAGTGGTGCTGATGAACCTAGACGTGTCGACATATTGTTAGAGGAGTGAGATACTTATAGTAATTGTAATTGATGTTGTTTGCCGTATTAGTGCCAGTGTGTTTTTCATAGATGTGTTTTTATAAATAAATATCTTTACACCCAAGCTCTGTTCTGTGTCTGCTTATTATACTGTGTAAATTGCCCTATTTTGTATACTCCACATACTGCCTAACTCTTCTTGAGGGAAGTCTGACTGCTCAGCCACAGCTACCAAGTGAATCTGTGTGGTACAGACTGCTACCAAGCGGGTTTACTGCCAAACACCTGTAGGCCTAAATCTTTTGCAGTGGTCCCAGAGAGAACTGCACAGGATTCCGCTTAACATCCCCCCACCCCCCGCTCATGCCCCGTGTCTCCCTCCTGTTGCCCCCCACCCCCTGCTCATGCACCGTGTCCCTCTCCTGTTACCCCCCACCCCCGCTCATTCCCCGTGTCTCCCTCTTGTTGCCCCCTACCCCCCGCTCATGCCCCGTGTCTCCCTCTTGTTTCCCCCCAACCCCCGCTCATGCCCCGTGTCTCTGTCCTTTTGCCCCCCACCCCCCGCTCATGCCCCGTGTTTCTCTCCTGTTACCCCCCCACCCCCGCTCATGCCCCGTGTCTCCCTCTTGTTGCCCCCCAAACCCCACTCAGCCCCGTGTCTGCCTCCTGTTCCCCCACCCCCCGCTCATGCCCCGTGTCTCCCTCTTGTTGCCCCCCATCCCCGCTCATGCCCTGTGTCTCCCTCGTGTTTCCCCCACCCCCCGCTCATGCCCCGTGTCTCCCTGCTGTTGCCCCCCACCCCCCGCTCATGCCCCGTGTCTCTCTCCTGTTGCCCCCCACCCCCTGGTCATGCCCCGCATCTCCCTGCTGTTGCCCTCCACCCCCCGGTCATGCCCCGTGTCTCCCTGCTGTTGGCCCCCTCCCCCTGCTCATGCCCCGTGTCTCTCTCCTGTTACTCCCCACCCCCCTCTCATGCCCCGTGTCTCCCTCGTGTTCCCCCCACCACCCGCTCAGGCCCCGTGTCTCCCTGCTGTTGCCCCCCACCCCCCGATCATGCCCCGTGTCTCCCTCCTGTTGCCCCCACCCCCTGCTCATGCCCCATGTCTCTCTCCTGTTACCCCCCACCCCCTGCTCATGCCCCGTGTCTCCCTCGTGTTCCCCCTGCCCCCCGCTCATGCCCCGTGTCTCCCTCGTGTTCCCCCCACCCCCCGCTCATGCCCCGTGTCTCCCTCCTGTTGCCCCCCCACCCCCGCTCATGCCCTGTGTCTCTCTCCTGTTACCCCCACCCCCCGCTCATGCCCCGTGTCTCCCTCGTGGTCCCCCCACCCCCCGCTCATGCCCGTGTCTCCCTCTTGTTCCCCCCACCCCCCGGCCATGCCCCGTGTCTCCCTGCTGTTGCCCCCCACCCCCGCTCATGCCCCGTGTCTCTCTCCTGTTATCCCGCACCCCCTCTCATGCCCTGTGTCTCTCTCCTGTTACCCCCCACCCCCTCTCATGCCCCGTGTCTCTCTCCTGTTGCCCCCACCCCCCGCTCATGCACCGTGTCTCTCTCCTGTTACCCCCAACCCCCGCTCATGCCCTGTGTCTCTCTCCTGTTACCCCTCACCCACCTCTCATGCCCCGTGTCTCTCTCCTGTTGCCCCCCACCCCCCGGTCATGCCCCGTGTCTCTCTCCTGTTACCCCCCACCCCCTCTCATGCCCCGTGTCTCTCTCCTGTTACCCACCACCCCCCCTCTCATGCCCCGTGTCTCTCTCCTGTTGCCCCTTACACCCGGTCATGCCCCGTGTCTCCCTTCTGTTGCCCCCCACCCCCCGGTCATGCCCAGAGTCTCCCTGCTGTTGCCCCCACCCCCCTCTCATGCCCCGTGTCTCTCTCCTGTTACCCCCCACGCCCCTCTCATGCCCCGTGTCTCCCTCATGTTCCCCCCACCCCCGCTCATGCCCCATGTCTCCCTGCTGTTGCCCCCCACCCCCCGGTCATGCCCCGTGTCTACCTGCTGTTGCCCCCTACCCCCCGCTCATTCCCCGTGTCTCCCTCGTGTTCCCCCCACCCCCTGCTAATGTCCTGTGTCTCTCTGCTTTTGCCCCCCACCCCCCGTTCATGCCCTGTGTCTCTCTGCTGTTGCCCCCCACCCCCGCTCATGCCTCGTGTCTCTCTCCTGTTACTCCCCACCCCACGCTCATGCCCCGTGTCTCCCTTGTGTTCCCCCCACCCCCGCTTATGCCCCGTGTCTCCCTGCTGTTGCCACCCACCCCCCTCTCATGCCCGTGTCTCCCTCCTGTTGCCCCCCACCCCCCGCTCATGCCCTGTGTCTCTCTCCTGTTACCCCCCATCCCCCGCTCATGCCCCGTGTCTCCCTGCTGTTGCCCCCATCCCCCGCTCATGCCCCGTGTCTCTCTCCTGTTGCCCCCCACCCCCCGCTCATGCCCCGTGTCTCCCTCATGTTCCCCCCACCCCCCACTCATGCCCCGTGTCTCCCTCTTGTTGCCCCCCACCCGCCGCTCATGCCCCATGTCTCCCTCGTGTTCCCCCACCCCCCTCTCATGCCCCGTGTCTCCCTGCTGTTGCCCCCACCCCGCTCATGCCCCGTGTCTCCTCCTGTTACCCCCCACCCGCCTCTCATGCCCCGTGTCTCCCTCCTGTTGCCCCCACCCCCGGGCATGCCCCGTGTCTCTCTCCTGTTACCCCCCACCCCCTCTCATGCCCCGTGTCTCTCTCCTGTTACCCACCACCCCCCCTCTCATACCCCGTGTCTCTCTCCTGTTGCCCCTTACACCCGGTCATGCCCCGTGTCTCCCTTCTGTTGCCCCCCACCCCCTGCTCATGCCCCGTGTCTCTCTCCTGTTACCCCCACCCCCTGCTCATGCCCCGTGTCTCCCTCGTGTTCCCCCCGCCCCCCGCTCATGCCCCGTGTCTCCCTCGTGTTCCCCCCACCCCCCGCTCATGCCCCGTGTCTCCCTCCTGTTGCCCCCCACCCCCTGCTCATGCCCTGTGTCTCTCTCCTGTTACCCCCACCCCCCGCTCATGCCCCGTGTCTCCCTCGTGGTCCCCCCACCCCCCGCTCATGCCCGTGTCTCCCTCTTGTTCCCCCCACCCCCCGGCCATGCCCCGTGTCTCCCTGCTGTTGCCCCCACCCCTGCTCATGCCCTGTGTCTCTCTCCTGTTATCCCGCACCCCCTCTCATGCCCTGTGTCTCTCTCCTGTTACCCCCCACCCCCTCTCATGCCCCGTGTCTCTCTCCTGTTGCCCCCACCCCCCGCTCATGCACCGTGTCTCTCTCCTGTTACCCCCACCCCCCGCTCATGCCCTGTGTCTCTCTCCTGTTACCCCTCACCCACCTCTCATGCCCCGTGTCTCTCTCCTGTTGCCCCCCACCCCCCGGTCATGCCCCGTGTCTCTCTCCTGTTACCCCCCACCCCCTCTCATGCCCCGTGTCTCTCTCCTGTTACCCACCACCCCCCTCTCATGCCCCGTGTCTCTCTCCTGTTGCCCCTTACACCCGGTCATGCCCCGTGTCTCCCTGCTGTTGCCCCCACCCCCCTCTCATGCCCCGTGTCTCTCTCCTGTTACCCACCACCCCCCTCTCATGCCCCGTGTCTCTCTCCTGTTGCCCCCCACCCCCCGGTCATGCCCCGAGTCTCCCTGCTGTTGCCCCCACCCCCCTCTCATGCCCCGTGTCTCTCTCCTGTTACCCCCCACGCCCCTCTCATGCCCCGTGTCTCCCTCATGTTCCCCCCACCCCCGCTCATGCCCCATGTCTCCCTGCTGTTACCCCCCACCCCCCGGTCATGCCCCGTGTCTACCTGCTGTTGCCCCCTACCCCCCGCTCATTCCCCGTGTCTCCCTCGTGTTCCCCCCACCCCCTGCTAATGTCCTGTGTCTCTCTGCTTTTGCCCCCCACCCCCCGTTCATGCCCTGTGTCTCTCTGCTGTTGCCCCCACCCCCGCTCATGCCTCGTGTCTCTCTCCTGTTACTCCCCACCCCACGCTCATGCCCCGTGTCTCCCTTGTGTTCCCCCCACCCCCGCTTATGCCCCGTGTCTCCCTGCTGTTGCCACCCACCCCCCTCTCATGCCCGTGTCTCCCTCCTGTTGCCCCCCACCCCCCGCTCATGCCCTGTGTCTCTCTCCTGTTACCCCCCATCCCCCGCTCATGCCCCGTGTCTCCCTGCTGTTGCCCCCCATCCCCCGCTCATGCCCCGTGTCTCTCTCCTGTTGCCCCCCACCCCCCGCTCATGCCCCGTGTCTCCCTCATGTTCCCCCCACCCCCCACTCATGCCCCGTGTCTCCCTCTTGTTGCCCCCCACCCGCCGCTCATGCCCCATGTCTCCCTCGTGTTCCCCCACCCCCCTCTCATGCCCCGTGTCTCCCTGCTGTTGCCCCCCACCCCCGCTCATGCCCCGTGTCTCCTCCTGTTACCCCCCACCCGCCTCTCATGCCCCGTGTCTCTCTCCTGTTGCCCCCACCCCCGGGCATGCCCCGTGTCTCTCTCCTGTTACCCCCCACCCCTCTCATGCCCCGTGTCTCTCTCCTGTTACCCACCACCCCCCCTCTCATGCCCCGTGTCTCTCTCCTGTTGCCCCTTACACCCGGTCATGCCCCGTGTCTCCCTTCTGTTGCCCCCCACCCCCCGGTCATGCCCCGAGTCTCCCTGCTGTTGCCCCCACCCCCCTCTCATGCCCCGTGTCTCTCTCCTGTTACCCCCCACCCCCTCTCATGCCCCGTGTCTCCCTCATGTTCCCCCCACCCCCCGCTTATGCCCCATGTCTCCCTGCTGTTTCCCCCACCCCCGTCATGCCCCGTGTCTACCTGCTGTTGCCCCCTACCCCCGCTCATGCCCCGTGTCTCCCTCGTGTTCCCCCCACCCCCTGCTAATGGCCTGTGTCTCTCTGCTTTTGCCCCCACCCCCCGTTCATGCCCTGTGTCGCTCTGCTGTTGCCCCCATCCCCTGCTCATGCCCCGTGTCTCCCTCGTGTTCCCCCCACCCCCACTTATGCCCTGTGTCTCCCTGCTGTTGCCCCCCACCCCCCTCTCATGCCCCGTGTCTCCCACCTGTTGCCCCCACCCCCCACTCATGCCCTGTGTCTCTCTCCTGTTACCCCCCACCCCCCGCTCATGCCCCGTGTCCCTCTCCTGTTACCCCCCACCCCCCGCTCATGCCCCATGTCTCCCTCATGTTCCCCCCACCCCCCGCTCATGCCCTGTGTCTCCCTGCTGTTGCCCCCACCCGCCGCTCATGCCCCGTGACTCCCTCTTGTTGCCCCCCACCTGCTGCTCATGCCCCATGTCTCCCTCGTGTTTCCCCACCCCCCTCTCATGCCCTGTGTCTCCCTGATGTTGCCCCCCACCCTCCGCTCATGCCCCGTGTCTCCCTGCTGTTGCCCCCCACCGCCCGCTCATGCCCTGTGTCTCTCTCCTGTTACCCCCCACTCCCCGCTCATGCCCTGTGTCTCCCTGCTGTTGCCCCCCACCCCCATCTCATGCCCTGTGTCTCTCTCCTGTTGCCCCCCACCCCCCGGTCATGTCCCATGTTTCCCTGCTCTTGCCCCCACCCCCCGCTCATGCCCCATGTCTCTCTCCTGTTACCCCCCACCCACCGCTCATGCTCCGTGTCTCCCTGCTGTTGCCCCCCACCCCCCGGTCATGCCCCGTGTCTCCCTGCTGTTGTCCCCCACCCCCGCTCATGCACCGTGTCTCTCTCCTGTTACCCCCCACCCCCCTCTCATGCCCCGTGTCTCCCACCTGTTTCCCCCCACCCCCCGCTCATGCCCTGTGTCTCTCTCCTGTTACCCCCCACCCCCCGCTCATGCCCCGTGTCCCTCTCCTGTTACCCCCACCCCCCGCTCATGCCCCGTGTCTCCCTCATGTTCCCCCCGCCCCCCGCTCATGCCCTGTGTCTCCCTGCTGTTGCCCCCCACCCGCCGCTCATGCCCCGTGTCTCCCTCTTGTTGCCCACCACCTGCTGCTCATGCCCCATGTCTCCCTCATGTTCCCCCACCCCCTCTCATGCCCTGTGTCTCCCTGATGTTGCCCCCCACCCTCCGCTCATGCCCCGTGTCTCCCTGCTGTTGCCCCCCACCCCCCGCTCATGCCCTGTGTCTCTCTCCTGTTACCCCCCACCCCCCGCTCATGCCCTGTGTCTCCCTGCTGTTGCCCCCCACCCCCATCTCATGCCCTGTGTCTCTCTCCTGTTGCCCCCCACCCCCCGGTCATGTCCCATGTCTCCCTCATGTTCCCCCCACCCCCCGCTCATGCCCCGTGTCTCCCTGCTTTTGCCCCCCACCCCCGCTCATGCCCCGTGTCTCGCTGCTGTTGCCCCCCAGCCCCGCTCATGCCCCGTGTCTCTCTCCTGTTACCCCCCACCCCCTCTCATGCCCCGTGTCTCTCTCCTGTTACCCCCCACCCCCCCTCTCATGCCCCGTGTCTCTCCTGTTGCCCTCCACCCCCCGCTCATGCCCCGTGTCTCTCTCCTGTTACACCCCACCCCCCGGCCATGCCCCGTGTCTCTCTCCTGTTGCCCCCCACCCCCTGCTCATGCCCCGTGTCTCTCTTCTGTTACCCCCCAACCCCCTCTCATGTCCCGTGTCTCCCTCCTGTTGCCCCCCACCCCCTGCTCATGCCCCGTGTCTCTCTTCTGTTACCCCCAACCCCCTCACATGCCCCGTGTCTCCCTCGTGTTCCCCCCACCCCCCGCTCATGCCCCATGTCTCCCTGCTGTTGCCCCCAAACCCCGCTCATGCCCCGTGTCTCCCTGCTGTTGCCCCCAACCCCCGCTCATGCCCCGTGTCTCTCTCCTGTTACCCCCCACCCCCCGCTCATGCCCCGTGTCTCTCTCCTGTTACCCCCCACCCCCTCTCATGCCCCGTGTCTCTCTCCTGTTCCCCCCCACCCCCCGGTCATTCCCCGTGTCTCCCTTCTGTTGCCCCCACCCCCGGTCATGCCCTGTGTCTCCCTGCTGTTGCCCCCCACCCCCACGCTCATGCCCCGTGTCTCTCTCCTGTTACCCCCCACCCCCCTCTCATGCCCCGTGTCTTCCTCCTGTTCCCCCCACCCCCCGCTCATGCCCCGTGTCTCCCTGCTGTTGCCCCCCACCCCCACTCATGCCCTGTGTCTCCCTGCTGTTGCCCCCCAGCCCCGCTCATGCCCCGTGTCTCTCTCCTGTTACCCCCCACCCCCCTCTCATGCCCCGTGTCTCTCTCCTGTTACACCGTCTCTCTCCTGTTGCCCCCCACCCCGATCATGCCCCGTGTCTCCCTGCTGTTTCTCCCCACCCCCCGCTCATGCCCCATGTCTCTCTCCTGTTACCCCCCACCCCCCTCTCATGCCCCGTGTCTCTCTCCTGTTACCCCCACCCCCCTCTCATGCCCCGTGTCTCTCCTGTTGCCCCCCACCCCCCGGTCATGCCCCGTGTCTCCCTTCTGTTGCCCCCCACCCCCCAGTCATGCCCAGTGTCTCCCTGCTGTTGCCCCCCACCCCCCCACACATGCCCCGTGTCTCTCTCCTGTTACCCCCCACCCCCCTCCCATGCCCCGTGTCTCCCTCGTGTTCCCCCCACCCCCCGCTCATGCCCCGTGTCTCTCTCCTGTTACGCCCCACCCCCCGGTCATGCCCAGTGTCTCTCTCCTGTTGCCCCCCACCCCCTGCTCGTGCCCTATGTCTCTCTTCTGTTACCCCCCAACCCCCTCTCATGCCCTGTGTCTCCCTCCTGTTGCCCCCCACCCCCTGCTCATGCCCCGTGTCTCTCTCCTGTTACCCCCCACCCCCTCCCATGCCCCGTGTCTCCCTGCTGTTGCCCCCCACCCCCCGCTCATGCCCTGTGTCTCTCTCCTGTTACCCCCCAATCCCCGCTCATGCCATGTGTCTCCCTGCTGTTGCCCCCCACCCCCATCTCATGCCCTGTGTCTCTCTCCTGTTGCCCCCCACCCCCCGGTCATGTCCCATGTTTCCCTGCTCTTGCCCCCACCCCCCGCTCATGCCCCATGTCTCTCTCCTGTTACCCCCCACCCACCGCTCATGCTCCGTGTCTCCCTGCTGTTGCCCCCCACCCCCCGGTCATGCCCCGTGTCTCCCTGCTGTTGTCCCCCACCCCCGCTCATGCACCGTGTCTCTCTCCTGTTACCCCCCACCCCCCTCTCATGCCCCGTGTCTCCCACCTGTTTCCCTCCACCCCCCGCTCATGCCCTGTGTCTCTCTCCTGTTACCCCCCACCCCCCGCTCATGCCCCGTGTCCCTCTCCTGTTACCCCCACCCCCCGCTCATGCCCCGTGTCTCCCTCATGTTCCCCCCACCCCCCGCTCATGCCCTGTGTCTCCCTGCTGTTGCCCCCCACCCGCCGCTCATGCCCCGTGTCTCCCTCTTGTTGCCCACCACCTGCTGCTCATGCCCCATGTCTCCCTCATGTTCCCCCACCCCCTCTCATGCCCTGTGTCTCCCTGATGTTGCCCCCCACCCTCCGCTCATGCCCCGTGTCTCCCTGCTGTTGCCCCCCACCCCCCGCTCATGCCCTGTGTCTCTCTCCTGTTACCCCCCACCCCCCGCTCATGCCCTGTGTCTCCCTGCTGTTGCCCCCCACCCCCATCTCATGCCCTGTGTCTCTCTCCTGTTGCCCCCCACCCCCCGGTCATGTCCCATGTCTCCCTCATGTTCCCCCCACCCCCCGCTCATGCCCCGTGTCTCCCTGCTTTTGCCCCCCACCCCGCTCATGCCCCGTGTCTCCCTGCTGTTGCCCCCCACCCCCATTCATGCCCCGTGTCTCCCTGCTGTTGCCCCCCAGCCCCGCTCATGCCCCGTGTCTCTCTCCTGTTACCCCCCACCCCCTCTCATGCCCCGTGTCTCTCTCCTGTTACCCCCCACCCCCCCTCTCATGCCCCGTGTCTCTCCTGTTGCCCCCCACCCCCCGCTCATGCCCCGTGTCTCTCTCCTGTTACGCCCCACCCCCGGTCATGCCCCGTGTCTCTCTCCTGTTGCCCCCCACCCCCTGCTCATGCCCCGTGTCTCTCTTCTGTTACCCCCCAACCCCCTCTCATGTCCCGTGTCTCCCTCCTGTTGCCCCCCACCCCCTGCTCATGCCCCGTGTCTCTCTTCTGTTACCCCCAACCCCCTCACATGCCCCGTGTCTCCCTCGTGTTCCCCCCACCCCCTGCTCATGCCCCATGTCTCCCTGCTGTTGCCCCCAAACCCCGCTCATGCCCCGTGTCTCCCTGCTGTTGCCCCAACCCCCGCTCATGCCCCGTGTCTCTCTCCTGTTACCCCCCACCCCCCGCTCATGCCCCGTGTCTCTCTCCTGTTACCCCCACCCCCTCTCATGCCCCGTGTCTCTCTCCTGTTCCCCCCCACCCCCGGTCATGCCCCGTGTCTCCCTTCTGTTGCCCCCACCCCCGGTCATGCCCCGTGTCTCCCTGCTGTTGCCCCCCACCCCCACGCTCATGCCCCGTGTCTCTCTCCTGTTACCCCCCACCCCCCTCTCATGCCCCGTGTCTTCCTCCTGTTCCCCCCACCCCCCGCTCATGCCCCGTGTCTCCCTGCTGTTGCCCCCCACCCCCACTCATGCCCTGTGTCTCCCTGCTGTTGCCCCCCAGCCCCGCTCATGCCCCGTGTCTCTCTCCTGTTACCCCCCACCCCCCTCTCATGCCCCGTGTCTCTCTCCTGTTACACCGTCTCTCTCCTGTTGCCCCCCACCCTGATCATGCCCCGTGTCTCCCTGCTGTTTCTCCCCACCCCCCGCTCATGCCCCATGTCTCTCTCCTGTTACCCCCCACCCCCCTCTCATGCCCCGTGTCTTTCTCCTGTTACCCCCCACCCCCCCTCTCATGCCCCGTGTCTCTCCTGTTGCCCCCCACCCCCCGGTCATGCCCCGTGTCTCCCTTCTGTTGCCCCCCACCCCCCAGTCATGCCCCGTGTCTCCCTGCTGTTGCCCCCCACCCCCCCACACATGCCCCGTGTCTCTCTCCTGTTACCCCCCACCCCCCTCCCATGCCCCGTGTCTCCCTCGTGTTCCCCCCACCCCCCGCTCATGCCCCGTGTCTCCCTGCTGTTGCCCCCCACCACCCGCTCATGCCCCGTGTCTCTCTCCTGTTACGCCCCACCCCCCGGTCATGCCCCGTGTCTCTCTCCTGTTGCCCCCCACCCCCTGCTCATGCCCTGTGTCTCTCTTCTGTTACCCCCAACCCCCTCTCATGCCCCGTGTCTCCCTCCTGTTGCCCCCCACCCCCTGCTCATGCCCCGTGTCTCTCTCCTGTTACCCCCCACCCCCCTCCCATGCCCCGTGTCTCCCTCGTGCTCCCCCCACCCCCCGCTCATGCCCCATGTCTCCCTGCTGTTGCCCCCAAACCCCGCTCATGCCCCCTGTCTCCCTGCTGTTGCCCCCCAACCCCCGCTCATGCCCCGTGTCTCTCTCCTGTTACCCCCCACCCCCCGCTCATGCCCCGTGTCTCTCTCCTGTTACCCCCCACCCCCTCTCATGCCCCGTGTCTCTCTCCTGTTCCCCCCCACTCCCCGGTCATGCCCCGTGTCTCCCTTCTGTTGCCCCCACCCCCGGTCATGCCCCGTGTCTCCCTGCTGTTGCCCCCCACCCCCCTGCTCATGCCCCCTGTCTCTCTCCTGTTACCCCCCACCCCCCTCTCATGCCCCGTGTCTCCCTCGTGTTCCCCCCACCCCCCGCTCATGCCCCGTGTCTCCCTGCTGTTGCCCCCCACCCCCCGCTCATGCCCCGTGTCTC
The DNA here is from genome assembly GCF_040938575.1 of Ambystoma mexicanum. Lineage (NCBI taxonomy): Eukaryota > Metazoa > Chordata > Amphibia > Caudata > Ambystomatidae > Ambystoma > Ambystoma mexicanum. The sequence goes on along the minus strand of NC_090927.1, from coordinate 27,587,678 downwards.
TCTCCTGTTACGCCCCACCTCCCTCTCATGCCGCGTGTCTCTCTCCTGTTGTCCCCCACCCCGGTCATGTCCCGTGTCTCTCTCCTGTTGCCCCCCACCCCCCGGTCATGCCCCGTGTCTCCCTCCTGTTGCCCCCCACCCCCTGGTCATGCCCTGTGTCTCCCTCCTGTTGCCCCCCACCCCCATCTCATGCCCTGTGTCTCTCTCCTGTTGCCCCCCACCCCCCGGTCATGTCCCATGTTTCCCTGCTCTTGCCCCCACCCCCCGCTCATGCCCCATGTCTCTCTCCTGTTACCCCCCACCCACCGCTCATGCTCCGTGTCTCCCTGCTGTTGCCCCCCACCCCCCGGTCATGCCCCGTGTCTCCCTGCTGTTGTCCCCCACCCCCGCTCATGCACCGTGTCTCTCTCCTGTTACCCCCCACCCCCCTCTCATGCCCCGTGTCTCCCACCTGTTTCCCCCCACCCCCCGCTCATGCCCTGTGTCTCTCTCCTGTTACCCCCCACCCCCCACTCATGCCCCGTGTCCCTCTCCTGTTACCCCCACCCGCCGCTCATGCCCCGTGTCTCCCTCTTGTTGCCCACCACCTGCTGCTCATGCCCCATGTCTCCCTCATGTTCCCCCACCCCCTCTCATGCCCTGTGTCTCCCTGATGTTGCCCCCCACCCTCCGCTCATGCCCCGTGTCTCCCTGCTGTTGCCCCCCACCCCCCGCTCATGCCCTGTGTCTCTCTCCTGTTACCCCCCACCCCCCGCTCATGCCCTGTGTCTCCCTGCTGTTGCCCCCCACCCCCATCTCATGCCCTGTGTCTCTCTCCTGTTGCCCCCCACCCCCCGGTCATGTCCCATGTCTCCCTCATGTTCCCCCCACCCCCCGCTCATGCCCCGTGTCTCCCTGCTTTTGCCCCCCACCCCCGCTCATGCCCCATGTCTCCCTGCTGTTGCCCCCCACCACCCGCTCATGCCCCGTGTCTCTCTCCTGTTACGCCCCACCCCCCGGTCATGCCCCGTGTCTCTCTCCTGTTGCCCCCCACCCCCTGCTCATGCCCTGTGTCTCTCTTCTGTTACCCCCCAACCCCCTCTCATGCCCTGTGTCTCCCTCCTGTTGCCCCCCACCCCCTGCTCATGCCCCGTGTCTCTCTCCTGTTACCCCCCACCCCCCTCCCATGCCCCGTGTCTCCCTCGTGCTCCCCCCACCCCCCGCTCATGCCCCATGTCTCCCTGCTGTTGCCCCCAAACCCCGCTCATGCCCCTGTCTCCCTGCTGTTGCCCCCCAACCCCCGCTCATGCCCCGTGTCTCTCTCCTGTTACCCCCCACCCCCCGCTCATGCCCCGTGTCTCTCTCCTGTTACCCCCCACCCCCTCTCATGCCCTGTGTCTCTCTCCTGTTCCCCCCCACTCCCCGGTCATGCCCCGTGTCTCCCTTCTGTTGCCCCCACCCCCGGTCATGCCCCGTGTCTCCCTGCTGTTGCCCCCCACCCCCCTGCTCATGCCCCCTGTCTCTCTCCTGTTACCCCCCACCCCCCTCTCATGCCCCGTGTCTCCCTCGTGTTCCCCCCACCCCCCGCTCATGCCCCGTGTCTCCCTGCTGTTGCCCCCCACCCCCCGCTCATGCCCCGTGTCTCTCTCCTGTTACGCCCCACCTCCCTCTCATGCCGCGTGTCTCTCTCCTGTTGCCCCCCACCCCGGTCATGTCCCGTGTCTCTCTCCTGTTGCCCCCCAACCCCCGGTCATGCCCCGTGTCTCCCTCCTGTTGCCCCCCACCCCCTGGTCATGCCCTGTGTCTCCCTCCTGTTGCCCCCCACCCCCTGCTCATGCCCCGTGTCTCTCTTCTGTTACCCCCCAACCCCCTCTCATGTCCCATGTCTCCCTCGTGTTCCCCCCACCCCCCGCTCATGCCCCATGTCTCCCTGCTGTTGCCCCCAACCCCCGCTCATGCACCGTGTCTCCCTGCTATTGCCCCCTACCCCCCGCTCATGCCCCGTGTCTCTCTCCTGTTACCCCCCGCTCATGCCCCGTGTCTCTCTCCTGTTACCCCCCACCCCCTCTCATGGCCCGTGTCTCTCTCATGTTGCCCCCCACCCCCCGGTCATGCCCTGTGTCTCTCTCCTGTTACCCCCCACCCCCCTCTCATGCCCCGTGTCTCTCTCTTTTTACCCCTACCCCCCTCTCATGCCCCGTGTCTCTCTCCTGTTGCTCCCCACCCCCCGGTCATGCCCCATGTCTCTCTCATGTTTCCCCCAACCCCCAGCTCATGCCCCGTGTCTCTCTCCTGTTACCCCCACCCCCTCTCATGCCCCCTGTCTCTCTCCTGTTGCCCCCCACCCCCCGATCATGCCCCATGTCTCTCTCCTGTTGCCCCCCACCCCCTGGTCATGCCCCGTGTCTCCCTGATGTTTGCCCCCACCCCCCGCTCATGCCCCGTGTCTCTCTCCTGTTACCCCCCACCCCCCTCTCATGCCCCGTGTCTCCCTCGTGTTCCCCCCACCCCCCGCTCATGCCTCGTGTCTCCCTGCTGTTGCCCCCCCACCCCCTGCTCATGCTCCGTGTCTCTCTCATGTTGCCCCCCACCCCCAGCTAATACACTGTGTCTCTCTCCTGTTACCCCCCACCCCCGTCTCATGCCCCGTCTCTCTCCTGTTGCCCCCCACCCCCCGGTCATGCCCCGTGTCTCCCTCCTGTTCCCCCCACCCCCTGGTCATGCCCCGTGTCTCTCTCCTGTTGCCCCCCACCCCCCGGTCATGCCCCGTGTCTCCCTCCTGTTCCCCCCACCCCCTGGTCATGCCCCGTGTCTCCCTCCTGTTGCCCCCCACCTCCCGCTCATGCCCCGTGTCTCTCTTCTGTTACCCCCCACCCCCTCTCATGCCCTGTGTCTACCTCGTGTTCCCCCCACCCCCCGCTCATGCCCCGTATCTCCCTGCTGTTGCCCCCCCACCCCCCGCTCATGCCCCGTGTCTCTCTCCTGTTACCCCCCACCCCCGCTAATGACGCGTGTCTCCCTGCTGTTGCCCCCCACCCCCGGCACATGCCCCGTGTCTCCCTGCTGTTGCCCCCCGCTCATGCCCCGTGACTCCCTCCTGTTACCCCCCACCCCCCGCTCATGCCCCGTGTCTCTCTCCTGTTACACCCCATCCCCCTCTCATGCCCCATGTCTCCCTCCTGGTCCCCCCTACCCATGCCCTGTTGTGTTCTCTTTATACACCCCGCCTTCCCTTTAAATGGTGTCCATCTTGGTAAAAGATTTTCCTTCCTACACCGGGACGTTCCGGTTTAGGAAGAAAAATCTTTTTTTTACCACCCAGGGTTCCCACTTCATCCATTGAAAAGGACGTTATGGTTACGTTGCACTAATAAAAAACTATGACATTCAATTAAATAAATGTGTTAAAGGGACGTTATGGTTAAATTGCACTAATAAAAAACTATTAAATTCAATGAAAAAACTTTGTTAAAGGGACGTTATAGTTAAGTTGCACTAATAAAAACCTATGAAAATCAATGAAAAAACTTTGTTAAAGGGACGTTATGGCAAAGTTGCACTAATAGAAACCAATGAAATTCAGTGAAAAAACTTTGTTAAAGGGACGTTATGGTTAAGTTGCGCTATTAAAAACCTATGAAATTCAGTGAAAAAACGCTGTTAAAGGGACGTTATGGTTAAGTTGCGCTACTAAAAACCTATGAAATTCAGTGAAAAAACTTTGTTAAAGGAACGTTATGGTTCCAAGTAAAACCGAAAAACCCTTGAAATTCGCCAGTTATGGTAAGCTAAGCAACCATAACTCGCGCCACCACCGTGCACTGCTAAGCCTAACACCCAGGACATCAAAGATGACATCACAAATGTCATTGATGACATCACTGATGACATCACATGTGTATTTACCTTTCATGAAAAGTCTGTACAAGGGATTCTTAGTGTACTGTTAATAAAAAAAGTGTCAAAGATTATTGGAATAAATATCAAGTGCTAATCAGTGCATTAAGCTATGCAGTGATATAAATAGCATTCTATTATTAACTTCAATCCAGTATACTAAGGTACTCATGTAGAAACATAGGCATTGTGTGCAGCATACATGATGGAGGTGCAATATTCATAAGCTTGCCATGTTGAATAGTGAAATGATAACTGTTTTCATATTAGAGTTTTGCGTACAGTGAAACCTGTGATAAGTAAGTAATAAAACCCACTTACTACATAATTGCATTATTATACACAAATCACAAAGAGACAACACCACATACAAATATGAATATATAGAAGGGAATTGAAGTAGGAAAAAGAAACAGCAATAGTAGCAGAAAGTGTTCATAACCTAACTGATTACCTTTATGCAGAGAAATGATTGCTCTGTTTCAAAGCTTACCCTATCTATATATATCACATGATGTGTCTGGACCCTAAGGAAAATAGTGTGAGTACAACATATAAAAATATGAGCATATACAGGGAAAGTACAGTAATAAAAAAAACATCAAAAGTATCAGAAAGTGCTGATAAATCTACTGATAATTTTAATGCACAAAAAGGATTGATGTCTTTCAAGGTTGTGACTTCTCCTATGTATATGTTTCATATGATATGACTGGACCATAAAGGAATTATTCTAAGAACATACTTGAAGGATAAATCTACAAATATAGTACATTTACAATTTTTAGTTCCTGACTGTTACTGAAGAAAATCATGTGGCCTAGATATGTCAGGAAAGGAAAAAAGGGGGAGCCAGACATGTGATGTCATCAGTGATGTCATCAATGACATTTGTGATGTCTTTTTTGATGTCCTGGGTGTTAGTCTTAGCCGTGCAGGGTGGTGGCACGAGTTATGGGTGCTTAGCTTACCATAACTAGCGAATTTCAGGGGTTTTTCGGTTTTACTTGGAACCATAACGTCCCTTTAACAAAGTTTTTTCACTGAATTTCATAGGTTTTTAGTAGCGCAACTTAACCATAACGTCCCTTTAACAAAGTTTTTTCACTGAATATATATATATATGTGCTCGTAGTGTGATTCCATTCACCTCCGCAGATACTTAAGAAGTTCTTTCTGTTGACATTTCGCTTATTGAGAAGTCTTAATGAAGAAGCGTACAAACAAAAGCAAACAAATACAATTGCCATAAATAGCAGTGGTCGAGGTTATGAAAAAGTGAATAATACCATAATGGAACAAGAAGTACTCCTTACAAAAATATGCCCTGAAAACTTAGAATTACCCCTCCATTCAACTGAATCATAACGTCTAGTGTACAAATGGCCATGCACGTCAATGTGTAACATTCCCAAACAATGTTTTTACATCTTTACACCAATTCCTCAATAAATATGTAAAAAGCAAAGACAAAATCAAAATTAAATTACTGCAAAATATAGATACCTGTCCAGTGCGAAAGTACACAGGACTACAAGGACATTCATTGGCCTGCATTACAGGACCTACTTGTAAAACCACTTTCCATGATATCAAAAGGATATCAACACATCATTCAACTATAAGAAATCTAGTCTATAAACGGTACTATGCTAAAAGTCCTGCTTTAGCACTAGCAAAGTTAAATAACATCCTTTTACATGGTACAGCAAAAGACCTACTTGAAGAAATTCACTATATCCAGAAAAAATATTTTGGAAGTGAAAGCCATTTACAGAATGAAATAGCTTTAAACCAATTAAGCAACAATTCTACACATGGCAACCTTTTGCTAAACACATACAAAAAAGAAATACTAAAATTTAAAAGTACATCAGCTGAAGTACCAAACCATGTATGTGTATGTTGCCGTAGATTTGTTTATAAAGGTAACACAAAAACTGTGGACCTATCATACAAAATAGAAGACAATGAAGATTCTAAATGGTTTGAATTAGCTCTCTACCTTCTAGCAGAAAACAAATATGAAATAACTGAGCCCTTAATACTTTTCAGTTATTGCACTACAAAACTTGACAACAACCAAACTCCTTCACGTTCTATCACAAATAATTTGGAATTATACCCAGTACCAGAACCTCTACAACAACTTAATTTATATGAGAGCATCATAATTCAAACAGTACACCCATTTCAAGCAATAATACGCCTTCAACCAAAAACAGCAAAATTACCTCCCTCTGAATTGGTAAAAGGCATTCGTGGAAAAGTAGTTTATTTACCATAAAATCTAAAAGAAAATGTGCATACTCTAGGAGTGCAACGTCCAATGCAGCAATCTTTAATTACATTAGTAAATGGAGTACCTACAAAAGACAAAAACATATGGCAACAGCTGGTAGATTTATATAAAGTTAGACAAGCCTTCCAATATCTTAAAGAGAATAATGAATATTACAAAGAAATTAATATTGAAGAAAACTTGAAAGATACAACTGAAATAATTCAAGAAACACAAGAAGCTGGTCAATTTGAGCTACTAGATCCTGCTACAATATCAAATACTTTAGACCATTATACAATTCATCCTTTGCACTGTAATGACACCGTACAAGATGTACTAGAAACTTACCGAATGCGTCAAACAAAAGGATCGCCAATCAGTATATGGGAAAAAAGTATAGAAGCACATGCTTTTCCTCTACTCTTTCCTACTGGCAAAGGAGGAAGGTATGATGATAGACCTATTCAAATATTAGCTTCAGAATACCGCTCATTACGGATGTATTCTGAAGATCCCAGATTTAGACAAAATGTGGAATACATATTCCACCTACTCTTTGAAAGTGAACTAGCAACTTTATGTTACGGAGTTGCACACATATTAAAATCAGGATCACACTTTCAAAATATGACAGCTACACAATTATTAGAGAAAGTGCAACAAAACGATGAGGTTTTACAATCAAATATTACAAATCTATTAGCAAATATGCGTGGTACTAAAGAGTACTGGTTTCGACGTCATGGAGATGTACGTTGTATGATCAGAAACCTTGGCCCACCCACTTGGTTTGTTACATTAAGTTGTGCAGAATATGGATGGGAAGATTTACATGATTTCCTACACATATCAAATAAAAACAAAACAAACATAGATATTCTAACACCTGGAGAACTTTGTTCTTTGGATCCTGTTAATGTTTCAAGATATTTTCACCATCGCTTCATTGCTATGCTACATTTTATTTGTAATAAAACTGTTCCTCCCCTTGGAGAAGAAAAGAATACCAAGCCAGAGGAGCACCACATATCCACATGCTTTTATGGATTAAAGATGCTCCTAAATTTGGTCAAGACAGTGATGCCACTGTTTTACAGTTTATTGAAAAATATGTCACTTGTGAAATTCCATCAGAAGCCACAAATAGTGATTTTCGTGCACACATTTTACAATTTCAAAGACACAAATGTGGAAAATATTGTCGTCGCAAATACAAAAACAAAGGCAAATACTACACCAAATGCCGATTTGGTTTCCCTAGACCAGTTACAAATACAGGTCAAGTAAACAACCTCATGTCTTCAGTTAGACATAGTGTTAAAGGTAAGTCACCTAAAAATACATATTACATAAAAAGAAAAGAAGAAGAAAAATATATCAATGATTATAATGCAATCATTGCCCACTTATGGAATGCAAACATAGATGTGCAGTACATTGCAGACAATTCTACTGCAGTTGCACGATATGTCACAGCATACTTAACTAAAGCAAAAAAGACAGAGCTCCAAGACCTCCGGAATGACCTGTCATCAGATAAAACAGTATCTCAGAAATTATACAGCTTGGGCATAAAAATGCTCACCCATAGGGAATGTGGATCTTATGAAGCAGCTGATGATTTAACTGGAACTTCATTGTATGGTAAATCTGAAAATATAGTATGGCTAAGTCTTGGTCCAGCTAAATCTAGAAAAAGAGTTCTAAAATCATATGAAGATATAGAAACAATAGCCAAACATGATCCCAACAGCCAAGACATTTTAAAAAACAATTTATTGGACACATACTACCCAAACAGAAGTAATACTTTGGAAAACATGTGTCTATACCAAATAGCCCAAAACTACACATACAAAAATAATATGAAACCCAATAAAAAAAAGGTAAATATAGAGTGACAGACTGTGAAGGCAGCTTAGTTAAACTCACTAAACCAAATTTAATTAATCATATCAAATTGTCATTGAAGACTCCTCAACATAAAGAAGTATATTACATGTCTCTGCTACAACTCTTTAAACCATGGAGAAAAGAAGAACAATTACTAGATAACTATGACTCATATGAGGATGTTTTCAAAGCAAATGAAAGCACTATAACTGATGTAAACTTTACACAGTACAAAACAATGTTGCACAATGAACAACAACATGAAGAACTCCAAGCCCAACTAGATAAGGATACTCCTGACAGTAGTCAACCTTCTGTAACAGGAAGCCAAGAACCACTGGGAGAACCACTAATAACAAATGAGGCAGAATTAGCTATGATAGAAGTAGAAAACACCATGTGTCAGTATGAAGATAAGGAAGACTTAACTATACTACAATCAAAACTAAACAATGAGCAAAGTAGCATTTTTCAAGAAGTAACAAAACAAATTGCACATGGTGTAAAACATGAAAATAAAAAATGTTCCTGCCATAATTATAAACCTATACTACTGTACGTCAGTGGTGAAGCTGGTTCTGGCAAAACATTCCTAATCAAAATCATTAGTAAGTTCCTTCAACAATTGACAAACAACAAACTGTCAGCTGTTGTCACTGCTCCCACAGGTCTAGCTGCCTACAACATAGGTGGTGTTACATTACACCGATTACTACTATTACCAGTAGAACACCAGAACAAATTAGACTATTACAAACTTTCTGCAGAAGCTGCAATGGAATTACGCAGAGTATTGAAACAAATGAAAATGCTACTAATAGATGAAGTGAGCATGGTCTCCAACCTGATGTTAGCTTTGATTCACCTCAGATTACAAGAAGTACTCAAAACAGACTATGAAGAGCTCTTTGCAGGAAAACACATTATTGTTTTTGGAGATCTGCTTCAATTAACACCAGTAAAAGGTGAACCTATTTTTAAAACATTAGGGGACAAATTCTGTGGTAAAACTGTTGGCAGCATTGGAAATGTCAACCTTTGGCAACATTTCCAATACAGAGAATTAACAGAAAACATGCGCCAATCTGCCAATTTCACTTATGCCAACATTTTAAAAAGTTTGAGAGTTGGTATACTTTCTAAAGAAGCAGAAGCAACATTGAAAACCCAGCACATTAATGCACTTTATGGCGATAATGCATGTGCTACAGATGTTATGGAACAATTAGCCCACAAAAATGTCAATTGTATGGCCTTAATGCCAACTCTTGCAAGCTGTCTCAAATTCAATGAAATAATGTTAAGTAAAGAAATGCAACCAATAATGGAGATTAGCGCCACAGACAAACTAGATGTACATGGTATGACACTACCCATGTGTGACCAAGCCACAACAAGACTAAATAATTTAGAAAAATCAATCTCAAACACAGCAGGCTTAGAAAAGATGTTAAAAATATCCTTAAATTGCAGAGTAATGCTTAAACGTAACCTTGATGTGGACCAAGGACTAGTTAATGGAGCACTGGGTACAGGTGTTGGCTTTCAAACATACCCACGTGACAACAAAATTCAGTTTGTCAATATACTCTTTGACAAACTTTCAGAAGTAAAACAGATAGGACGCTCAACAGCTAGATTCCTTCTCTTCAAAGATATGTATGTACGCAGAGAACAATTTTCTCTAACTCTTGCATACACAGTCACGATTCATAAATCACAAGGTCTTACCCTAGACAAAGCAATGATAGATATTGGTAACACAGTCTTTGAAGAAGGCATGAGCTACGTAGCACTATCACGCTTACGTACACTTGACGGTCTATTTCTAATCAACTTTGATGCAAGTAAAGTAAACGCTGATATTCCTTGCATTTTAGAATATAATAGACTTCGCTCACTATACACTCCCCATCTAAACACATATTCTGTTCCACAAAAACTAAAACGTTGTAAAAGAAAACTAAATCGAACAGAAATGCAACAGGACGTCACTGCAAATCCTCCAAAGAGAGTAAAAGAAACTAATACTTCATCAAGTACCACAAACAAAAAAGAATCAATTAGAGAAAGTAAACCAGGTACTTCTTTAAAGAAGGAAGACAAACTCCAAAAAAAGCAGTTAGATACAGAACTACCTGGACCATTTAAATTCTCAAATATAGTTGGTGTAAGTTGCTATGCAAATGTAGCAATGAATATTCTATTTCAATTACCACCAATTGTTGACAACATTTACTTACACAGTTGAAGTGGGAGAATGGAAAAACAGGCTCCCATCTTTCCCCTCTCGCGCCTGGCCTAAAGGTTCACGGCCCAAGCACCCGCCACAAGAAGAGTTTGCCCATCTACCAGACGACCAGATACCCTGGTACAGGAACATAAGGATGTGTCCATCTGCCTGCCCAGCAGCTCGCCCTGCCCATGCCGATGCCTGCGGCATGGATCAACTAGACTAAAACCTATATGTCGTTAGAGATGCCATGACGACCTAGCCAACGGATAGCACACCTGTGCCAATATACACACTGGACACTCCCGCACCAATCTACACGAAGAATATACTCAGTGCTATGTCGTAGGCGACAGACATACCCACGGACGTGCATCTTTATTATTTTCCACATAGGCTCTCAAAATGCAGAAACGCAAGACGCACCATGAACTCATCTAAAGAGCTTGCTTACGCTTCTTCTAAACCTAGGTGCCATAATGAGAATTATAACGAAGACACGATACTGGTCATAAGACAATATGAGACTATAACCTAAAGCGCCTGTGCACCAAACGGTTCCACCTATACACTAGGCCTAAGTAGGCCGCAAGCAAGAGCTCCCGTGGACGTTAACAGAACAAGAGTCAGGTTGCTGATCCTGCAGAATGAGCCTGGCGAAAGCAGACAGCCAAGGTCGTAATGTTGCAAACCCATATTCCAAAAGCAGACCATCAAGGGCACGATGTTGCAACCTCGCACGCCGTGCACCAACATCAAAGTCGCACCTGCAAATTAAACCAGGCACACAGTGGAAAAACAATATTAATTGTGCAGAATGCTGCCTCAAACACGGTCCCACCTCATGTGACCAAGCCGAACCTGACAAGATGCCAAGCCCAGGAGGAAGGAGGCGTCTGGATCCCTCGTTACAAGACACAGGCAGATACACTTGAAAGGATCAATGAACATCTGCGACAGTGGGAGTAGTCGGCCATCCAGCTCATGAATAAGTCTTCACATTGTCTGCATGTACCCATAGTGAAACATTGTTGCAAATTGCAGGTACACCGAGAGCTGGGAACAGCGATGGTCCCAGGCTGGGAAGCTCACGGGCGCACCAATCAGAACATGGGGCTCTTATCACTGACGCCATTAACATTAACCAATCATTAGGAGTCTTCATGTAACAATTCTCATGTATCTAATTGTAGGGACAACCCAGATATATCACCTGACTAACCCTTGTCCACTCATATTATTCTCTATACGTATGCTATACTAACCCTACCACTCGAGCAACCAATTAAGAGTGGCGATAGGTTTTTTGTTAACTTTCTAAAGTGACGTAAGTAGCGCGTCATACTACAGTAAAAAGGGCCTGCGAGCCCCACGATTGTGTGTGTTTCAGGTCAGACGCGTATGATCCTTGACCCATCCCTGCCGTTTGTGTTTAATAAACAGCAGAGTCACCTTGCTTCTTGTGTGTGCCCCATACTCTATCTCTTTTGGGATATACGGGAGGAGTTGGGGCCTCCCTGCCCGGAGGTCTGCGGACGGCCCGGCCGACCCCGGCAGAATTTCCCCCCAACACAGTACAGACCCATTGTGTTTGCAAATGTTAGTACTTCACAGAAATGCAGCAAACAATCCTGACAACACATATAGTGTTTTTGGAATAAGACGACAATTGGACTACTGTGCTGGAATGGTGAAATTCACTATAAACTCACAGGAAGATCCACAAGAATTTCTAATGTACTTACTACAAGTACTGGAATACCAAAAACATACCTATAAATGAAATCTTTCAGATTTCATACATGTGGAAACATACATGCACTCTCTGCAACTATGTGACACAAGAAGAAATCCCCAATGAACGCTTCATATATATATCAATACCAAATTGTGAATCGATTCCATTTCAGCAACTTGTACAAAATGCAAACCATGGTAGATTATGCTCTACCTGCAATTCAGATAATCTCTCCACGTTAGTAATACAAACACATAGTAAATACATAATACTAATGCTTCTACGTTACAATGCAGATGGTACCAAAAACAACTGCAAGCTGACTGGATTCACACATGGTCAAATATCACTTGGTAAGAAAACCTTCACAACAATAGGTATAATCTACCACGCAGGAGCCACAACCAATTCAGGGCACTGCACTGCATACATAAAAAAGAAATGTGGATGGTTTGAATGTAATGATAGTACCAATACTCTAAAGCAGAGATTACCAGCAAATCTTACAAACGCTTATTTGATGTTCTTAAAACCAAAATTTGATAAATAAACTGTATTTAAACCTTTAAATAAATTTGTGTTAAAAAAATATAAACTGTTAGAATACTCCAAAAGCTATCTAAATGCTCAAAGATTCTACAACAACTAATCAGATAAATAAATACCACTAAATTAGACCAAAACATACACAGTTAGAATACGCCAATTGGTATCTAACTGTCCCAAAATTATAAATTTGTGTTAAAATAATATAAACTGTTAGAATACTCCAAAAGCTATCTAACAGCTCAAAGATTCTACAACAACTAATCAGATAAATGAATACCACTAAATTAGGCCAAAAAATACACAGTTAGAATACGCCAATTGGTATCTAACTGTCCCAAAATTTAACAATATCCAAATAGATAAATCAAAACCACTAAAATATATTAAGAAAATAGACAGTTAGAATACGCCAATTGGTATCTAACTGCTCCAAAATTTTATAATATCAAAACAAATGAAGAATCTGTTACTGCTCCAAAAAAAATACAACAAAGCAAAGTATAAAGCATTAGCTAGAAACAACAAGTGAACACTGAAAACAAACAAACAAATAAACTGTAGCATAACAAAAAAAGGGTTTTTTTTTAATCCAACATGGATTTTTTTTTCTCCCACAGACCCAATGATTTTAGCAACAAACACAGAAACTGAGCAAATTGCACAGTACTCTGATTTGTACTCTACTAAATATGAGGGTCAAAAAAAATAAAAGTATATTGCTTATACAATGTAATAAGTCATTACAAAATACTAATACTAACATGCTATTTTCTTTTATCACAGAAATGAAGAAGAAAAACATGGACTCCCATTACTAGACCAAACAGTAAGTATACAATAATAAGGACAACCATAGCAGCATATCACATCCATAGTATCTAATACCTTTGTTCCTTATACATTTGTTTTTCACCCAAAGTTATAAGCAAATATGAATGTGATATGCTGCGGTGGTTGTTGCCAGGGCGTAGAGTCTTGGGTGCATGGCCAAATGGCCATGCACCCAAGACTCTATGCCCTGGCAACAACCACCGCAGCATATCACATCCATAGAGTCAAACATTTCAACTATGATCTATGGGAAACTTTTAATGTCCGCGAACAATGTGAGTGTTCTTAGAACACTTTGAACGTGCCAGCGAACAATACGGACACTGTTTTCAGGACACCCCCTACGAACATTTCAGAACAACGCGATAGTTCTTAGAACACTTTCAACTTAACAACGAACAATACGGACAGCGTCCTAAGGACACCCCCTACGAACATTCCAGGACACCGGGAGTGTTCTCAAAAACGTCTTCAGAACACCCCCATCTTGTTGATTTGCGAACATTTCAGGACACCGCGAGGGTTCTTAGGACACATTCAACTTGACAGAGAACAATACGGACAGCGTCCTCAGGACACCCCCTACGAACATTCCAGGACACCGGGAGTGTTCTTAGAAGCGTCTTCAGAACACCGCCATCTTGTTTATTTGCGAACATTTCAGGACACTGTGAGTGTTCTTAGGACACATTCAACTTGACAGAGAACAATACGGACAACGTCCTCAGGACACCCCCTACGAACACTCCCCGGACACCGCGAGTGTTCTTAGAAGCGTCTTCAGAACACCCCCATTTTGTTTATTTACGAACATTTCAGGACACCATGGGTGTTCTTAGGACACATTCAACTTGACAAAGAACAATACGGACAGCGTCCTCAGGACACCCCCTACGAACACTCCCCGGACACCGCAAGTGTTCTTAGAAGCGTCTTCAGAACACCCCCATTTTGTTTATTTGCAAACATTTCAGGACACCGCAAGTGTTCTTAGGACACATTCAACTTGACAGAGAACAATACAGACAGCGTCCTCAGGACACCCCCTACGAACACTCCACGGACACCGCGAGTGTTCTTAGAAGCGTCTTCAGAAAACCACCATCTTGTTTATTTGCGAACATTTCAGTACACTGCGAGTGTTCTTAGGACACATTCAACTTGACAGAGAACAATACGGACAGCGTCCTCAGGACACCCCCTACGAACACTCCCCAGACACCGCGAGTGTTCTTAGAAGCGTCTTCAGAACACCCCCATTTTGTTTATTTGCGAACATTTCAGGACACCGCAAGTGTTCTTAGGACACATTCAACTTGACAGAGAATAATACAGACAGCGTCCTCAGGACACCCCCTACGAACACTCCCCGGACACCGCGAGTGTTCTTAGAAGCGTCTTCAGAACACCCCCATTTTGTTTATTTGCGAACATTTCAGGACACCGCAAGTGTTCTTAGGACACATTCAACTTGACAGAGAATAATACAGACAGCGTCCTCAGGACACCCCCTACGAACACTCCCCGGACACCGCGAGTGTTCTTAGAAGCGTCTTCAGAACACCCCCATTTTGTTTATTTGCGAACATTTCAGGACACTGCGGGTGTTCTTAGAACACATTCAACTTGACAGAGAACAATACGGACAGAGTCCTCAGGACACCCCCTACGAACATTCCAGGACAACGGGAGTGTTCTTAGAAGCGTCTTCAGAACACCACCATCTTGTTTATTTTGCGAACATTTCAGGACACCGCGAGTATTCTTAGGACACATTCAACTTGACAGAGAACAATACGGACAGCGTCCTCAGGACACCCCCTACGAACACTCCCCGGACACCACGAGTGTTCTTAGAAGTATCTTCAGAACACCCCCATTTTGTTTATTTGCGAACATTTCAGGACACCACGGGTGTTCTTAGAACACATTCAACTTGACAGAGAACAATACGGACAGCGTCCTGAGGACACCCCCTACGAACATTCCAGGACACCGGGAGTGTTCTTAGAAGCGTCTTCAGAACACCACCATCTTGTTTATTTGCGAACATTTCAGGACACCGCGAGTGTTCTTAGGACACATTCAACTTGACAAAGAAAAATACGGACAGCGTCCTCAGGACACCCCCTACGAACACTCCCCGGACACCGCGAGTGTTCTTAGAAGCGTCTTCAGAACACCCCCATTTTGTTTATTTGCGAACATTTCAGGACACCGCGAGTGTTCTTAGGACACATTCAACTTGACAGAGAACAATACGGACAGCTTCCTCAGGACACCCCCTACGAACACTCCCCGGACACCGCAAGTGTTCTCAAAAACGTCTTCAGAACACCCCCATTTTGTTTATTTGCGAACATTTTAGGACACCGCGCGTGTTCTTAGAACACATT
Organism: Ambystoma mexicanum; assembly: GCF_040938575.1. NCBI lineage: Eukaryota > Metazoa > Chordata > Amphibia > Caudata > Ambystomatidae > Ambystoma > Ambystoma mexicanum. The sequence continues at coordinate 27,571,878 of NC_090927.1, read as the reverse complement.
CAACTTGACAGAGAATAATACGGACAGCGTCTTCAGGACACCCGCTACGAACACTCCCCGGACACCGCAAGTGTTCTTAGAACAGTTTCACTTTGCTTGCGAACAAAACGGACACATATTGACTCCTTAGAACACCCCCTAGTCAGTTTATTTAGAACATTTCAGAACACCCGTGATGTCCGCAAACAAATCGAACACAAAAAGAACGTCTAACACATAAAAAACACAACTTTCATCCTATCTCATACACTCCCACCCTCCCCAAACACTCCTACACACCAACACACTCTACAAAATACACATTTTGAACAAAGTTTCACCGCGCTGTCCGGGGACGTCCGCAAATCCAAGATGGTGGGCGCTACCGAAAAATCTGACGCGCTTCACGCTCCACGCCGTCCAATCAGCAAACACGGTGCATGTCCGCGAACATCACGCAAGACGGTTGGCCAATCAGGACACTGTCCGCGGAGCGAACAGGGAAGTGTTTCCGGAAAACCGAACACAGATATCACTAATTTGTTTTGACCTACTTTTTGGTCATTTAAAAAAAAACTACTGAACGGATTTTCACCAAATTTGCAAAAGCACGCTTTCGGGACCAAGCCGCTGCTCCTGGTCCAAATTTGGTGGAAATCCGTCCAGCGGTTTGGGCTGTAGGCGGGAGCAAATATTTTTTCCCATTCACTCTATGGAGAGTGAGTATAATGTATACAAATATGAGCATATAGAGGGAAGGTAGAGTAATAAAAATAAAACTATGAGAAAGTGCTGATAACCATAATGATTATCTTCATGCACAGAAAGGATTGCTCTCTTTCAAGCCTATATCTTCCGCTATGTATATGTTTCATATGATGTGACTGGACCTTAAGTCTACAAATATAGTACCTTTTCAATTTTTACTTCCTGACTGTTACTGAAGAAAACTATGTGGCTTCGATATGTCAGTAAAGGATAAAAAGTGAGAGCCAGCCATGTGATGTGATCAGTGATGTCATCAATGACATTTGTGATGTCATCTTTGATGTCCTGGGTGTTAGTGTTAGCAGTGCACGGTGGCGCGAGTTATGGTTGCTTATGTTACCATAACTGCCGAATTTCAGGGGTTTTTCGGTTTTACTTTGAGCCATAACATCCCTTTAACAAAGTTTTTTCACTGAATTTCATAGGTTTTTAGTAGCGCAACTTAACCATAACGTCCCTTTAACAAAGTTTTTTTTACTGAATTTCATAGGTTTTTAGTAGCGCAACTTAACCATAACATCCCTTTAACAAAGTTTTTTCACTGAATTTCATAGGTTTTTAGTAGCACAACTTAACCATAATATCCCTGACTTCATATACATGTAACATAGAACATACTAACCCCCTCGTAGTGATTTTCATGTCCGCGGACTACCGCCATGTCCGCGGACACATCGAAAAATCTGAGCGTGGTGAATGTAAATTTAAATAGTGTGCCCCATTTCCCCTTTGAAGTTGGCTCTGAAAACAGCAGTTTTTTTTTTTACAGATGCTTGACAGACACCTGTTATTTTGTATTTTTTTTCTTGTTTTTTTTTCTTACTTTACTCCTAAAATCTTCACATAACCTTCTCCAAAGCAACCCTTACATTCCAAAATAGAAAGGCATTTCCCGTAAAAGATAAAGAAATGCCATCTTCTTTAAAATTAACAGCATTACTGGCATCAATATTCTCATTGTTACAGAAGAACATACCAGCTCTAAGCATGAATGCACACATGCCTCGGTTGATGACACACCTAGCAATATTTTGCTGAGGACAAAAAACTGAACTATTGTCCCATATTGCCCTAGGTAGTAATCCAGAAAAAATTACTTTTGAATTTGGAAGGATCTTCATTACTGCTTGAACCAAGCGTTCCAAATCAGCCAACAAAGTAGGGACACTGACGTTGCCCAAAAGGAAAGCACCATAGTGCAAAACTACCACATGCGGACTGTTCATCGTGGCCATATCCTCACAAACTTGTACAATTCCCTGTACATTGCAATCAGGCACACTGCTCCACACCACCTCCACTCCTTTCACATCAAAGTTCTTTGCAACATGCCTGCATTCAGCGTACTGCTGTAAACCATGCACAAACATATCTCTGAGCACCAACACCCTGACTTTCTCCACTTCTGCCATCTTCACCACACACAGTCTCTTTCAACACAAATCCACAACCTCGACATCTGATTGGCTGATCCGTACAGTCTTCTTTCCATGTTGGATTTCCTGGAAAAACCCGGATGTAACACACCCTGTCCACGAACAGCCGCGGTGTCCGCGGACGGCGTCCACGTTACTCTCTGTGCCATTCCCTCATTGCATACAGCTAAGCAATCACACAATACGAATAACGTCCTCAGAACAACCCCATTTTGTGAATTTTCGAACATTTCAGGACAATTATTATTTCATTATTCAACATATTAAAATTACAAATATTATACTTCCATCTTGTACTCTGCACACAATGCTATGTTTCTCCATTAGTAGCTCAGTATACTAGATAGAATCCCATAATACAATGCTATTTATATCAATGCATCGTTCAAAGCACTAATAACGGTATGATATTTATTGCAATATCATTGACACTTTTTTTGCAACATTATAATAAAAATCCCTAGTACACAAATTCCATGAAAAGTACATACACATGTGATTTCATCAGTGATTTCATCAATGACATTTGCGATGTCATCTTTGATGTCCTGGGTGTTAGTCTTAGCAGTGCACGGTGGTGGCGCCAGTTATTTTTCATAGCTTACCATAACTTGCGATTTTCAGGGGTCTTTCGGCTGTACTTAGAACCATAACGTCCTTTAAACAAACTTTTTTTAATATCACGCAAACAATATACAAACATGTCGTGCAAAACCCAACTTCTACAGATGGCTTTACACAGAATGTTGCAAAGTAAGAATTTATGGTCGTTCACAGTGAAGGTCAGCTGCTTCCACAACTTCTACAGATGGCTTTACACAGAATGTTGCAAAGGAAGAATTTACGCTCGTTCACAGTGAAGGTCAGCTGCTTCCATTTTTTTCTCGGGCCCCGGAGAGACTCACGAAGCGGACTATAAGGTTGTATTGTGTTTTGACCTTGACAGACAGAGATTGTGATGAAAGACTTCTCTTGAAGGAGTGTTGCTAAAACGTAAGAGAAGATCAAGATGAAATTTCTGAAACGAAACCACTTTTATATATTATATCACTATGTGAAAGATCGTTGGCACACGCGTAGTCGTATTTTGGGACTGCACCACTCGTAGACAATGGAAATTGCAATTGTACTGTAAGTAACCCTTTAGATTATTTTATACCAAATATAATTACAATAGCGTAGCATTAAAGACCGCTCAAGTTGAACTTGTTTGTTGAAAGTGGCATAATGTTTTCTACTGCGCACTATCACCGCCGAATTGATCCCCTGTCATTTAGAGGGCTCTGAAAAAGGCAGACGACACAGGGTGGGTTAATAGAAATAATTTAACCGGTCTATAGGGGGTCAAGCGCTCTACTCGCTGTGCCACTTCACTGTAGCCTGTCAAGTGGCACAGCGAGTACAGCGCTCGCTTTGACATCCGTGCACAGCTTGCTAACGCAAGTTTGAATCCCGGCAAGGCCAAACTCAGCCTTTCATCATTCCGTGGTCGATAAATGAGCACCACACATCGTGGTTAATAATAAGCACTGCTTAGATACCTCACGGTTCTTAGCGCTATATGAATGGGAAAATATTATTATTTTATTATTAACATACTCTGTTGCACTATCTTCAATAGCAAATAGTTTCACGCCCTAATAAATAAAATGATGATTTTTAATGAAGATCGGCTGGTGAGACTAATTTATGTTTTTTAAAACAGGTATGTGGCTCCATTTTGCCTATGTCACGATTTACAGACTCCAGCGGATGGGGTCTTCAACTGCCAGGTGCAGGTCCAAATATGCAACTTCGTGACCCTCACCATTTTATGGGACAATCGCCAAGGACCAATATGCCCTTACGCAGTACTAGCGCTACAAACAACATACCAACCAATAGGGTGGTCTAATGGCTCGTTGTTGGAGCAACCTTCCGATTATCAAAGCGACCATTTACTGCTTTTATCATAAACCAACAGCCTATCTACCGCAAAGGAACAACGCGTGGCTCCAAATAAACTTTTGCTGATCGACAGCAGAGACAATAGCAAATCGCTGAATATTCACTAAACATTTCATGTGAAATAAATGTACTTTACCAAATGTACAATCCTGCTGTTTACTTTTAAACCACAGTTTCATATTCCGTATTGTGGCGCACTGAGTTGTAAGCTGATCTAACACCCTCTGTACCGTAAAGGAACATCGCGTGCCTCAACATGAACTTTTGCGGATCGACAACAAAGACAAATGCAAATTGCTGAATATTCTCTAAACATTTGATGTCAAATAAATGTACTTTACAACATTTACAATCTTGCTGTTTGCTTTTAAATCACTGTTTCATATTCCGAATTGTGGCGCGCTGTGTTGTGACATAATATGTGTTGTCTTCCGGGTTCTGTGTAAAGTCACTTAGGACTGCAGAGAACTGGGCGTGTTTGATTACGCACCCTGTAACGTCACGGAGAGAGGCGAGGAATATGAATGCTTTGATAATATCAGGCTTAGGGGCGGGAAATATGATTTAGTGTCGCAAAAGCAAGTCAGCCAGGTGAATAGCGCCAGTCATAGGATTATCACATAATGTCGGCGCACACCAGCCGGATTTATCGTTTCTTTAGTGGACAAAAAGTCGGTTGACGCCCCTAGGAAATTGTACTATTAGCGGACAAAAGGAGTGGTCTTAAAACACTTTCACCCTGACAACGAACAATACAAACAACGTTCTCAGAACACCCCCATTTTGTGTAATTGCAACCATTTCGGGACACTGCAAGTGTTCTTAGAGCACATTCAACTAGACAGATTACAATACGGACAGCGTCCTGAGGACACCCCCAGTTTGTGTATTTACGAACAATTAAGTACACCGCGAGTGTTCATAGCTCATTGTTACCTTCCTTGCGAACAAAAATGACACATACTCCGTCCTCTAAACACCCCACCATTTAGTTTATTTACAAAATGTCAGAACAGCCGTGTTCTCCGCAGACAAATCGAACGCAACAAAAACATCTAGCACATAAAAAAACAAAACATTGAACTCATACTCCCCCACCCTCCCCAAACACTCTTACACACCAACACACGGCACTAAATACAATTTTTTATCCACGTTTCACTCTGCTGTACGCGGTCAACTGCGAATACAAGATGGCGGGCGCCACAGAAAATCTGACGCGCTCCACGCCCCTCGCCGTCCAATCAGCGAACACGTTGCATGTCTGCGGACATGACCCAAGGCCATGGGCCAATCGGGGTGCTGTCCGCGGAGCGAACAGGGAAGTCCGTCCGCGAAGCGAACACAGATATCACTAATTTTTTTGCCTTACATTTTGGTCATTGTTTAAAAAACTACTGGACAGATTTACACCAAATTTACAAAAGCACGCTTTTGGGACCAGGCCGCCACTCCTACCACAAATTTGGTGTAAATCCGTCCAGCGGTTCGGGCTGTAGCCGTGCGCAAAGTTTTTTCTCATTCAGTCTATGGGGAAAAAAAAGTTTTGGGGCCCCCTCTATAACTTTTCCCCCCCTGGACAAATCCTAACTTTGCAAAAAAATTCAGAGTGACCCAAATACTTTTTTTGCAAAGTTTGGTGAGGATCCGTCCAGGGAGAGCGAAGTTATAAGCCACCCAAAAAGTGCTCTTCCTATGGAAACAGCAACTTAACCATAACTACATGGTCACTACCGTGGCCATATAATGTATATATATATATCAGTGAAAAAACATTGTTAAAGGGACGTTGTGGTTAGGTTGCGCTACTAAAAACCTATCAAATTCAGAGAAAAAACTTTGTGAATGGCACGTTATGGTTCGGTTGTCCTAAGAAAAATCTAGCACATTCAGTTCAATTTACTTTGCACTACCAACTACCTATTCATATTATGGTACACATCAAACTGAGAAAAAACCTGAAATTCGCCAGTTATAGTTGCTTAGCTTGCCATAACTGGTGAATTTCTGGGGTTTTTCGGTTTGACGTGTACCCATAATATGGATAGGTAGTTTGCAGTGCAAAGTAAGTATAACGTCCCTTTAACAAAGTGTTTGCACTGAATGTGGTAGATTTTTCTTAGGACAACCGAACCATAACGTGCTGTTCACACAATTTTTTCACTGAATTTGATAGGTTTTTAGTAGCGTAACTTAACCATAACGTCCTTTTAACAACGTTTTTTCACAGAATTTCATAGGTTTTTACCAGGATATCCGTAGTTTGTGTAGATGTTCCATACAGCATACCAAATGGATGTAGGCATACCGATGGGCACAGTAACCGCAGACTATGCATCTGTTCGTGGATAGCAGCTAGGAATCAAACTGCTGGAAAAGGAAGGGGTTCTCTTACATAGTGGTACCATTCAGCAAAGAAAAGGAACATAAACAAAGAGCACCATGTACGTGCACTGTAAAGAAAAACAGAGTAGTCCTGCAAAGTTGGTACTAGGGAAACAAACAGAGCAAATGCATACGGTATACACTATAATGGAATGTACCAATAAGGGAAATAAAGTCTGCGTGGAACAATATTACAGCACTGCGGCTGTCCATGGGAACAAAGAAGCAAATGGCAGAGTGAGGATTGCAAAGTATTGACAGCAGAACATCACTACAACACAGTAAGTACACTGAAGTTTCTTCTATAATTACACAGCTCTACAGATTGCACGATGAATAATGGGAATGGTAGCTCAGTCAAAATCATTGTAGTCATTTTCGGGAGAAACTCCTGGCTCTAAAAAGAGCCTTTTTTTGGTGTTTGAGTTTGTTTTGAAGGGTTGAAATGAGCAGCACCTACTAGAAAAAGGTGTGCAGTCATAATGTCGAAAAAATAATGTCGAATTATAAAAAAGTCGAAAACATAATGTTGAAAAAAAGAATTCGAATGCTTTATTTTTTTATTAATTTTTTTTTGGGTTCTGCATGTAAAAAAAAAAGGTTAAAACAGAAAAGAAAATAAAAAAGGGGGTTTGGGGGGAACCCCCCCATTTTGAACAAAAAACAAAGTAAAAAATACATTCGATTTTTTTTTCGACATTATGTTTTCGACTTTTTGACTTTCGACATTATGGTTTTAGACATTATGACTATAAACCCTAGAACAATACTTGTTGTACTTGCAAAAGGGGCAGCAATGCATTTGTCATATTTCGCAGGCAAAGCTGATTACCAGCATCAGTAAGATGAACTCCATCTGTGGGAAAAATGGTCGTGCTACTAAACGCAATGTTGGCATTGTTGAACTACGATATGGCAACATCTCACAAAAAGGCACAAACAGCCTTCTGGACATTTCACTTCCCTTTCTCCATTTATTCACCAAAGCAAGAAGAAGGCAGCCACATCTGTCTGCGCAATGCGAGAAAAATATAACTCAGGTGTTCGGAAACATATCCATGAGCTAGCCAAGTGCCTCCTTCATCGTGAATCACAGAGAAATTCTGGTAACATGTTCTGAACTATTCTCTCCACAATGAAGAATAAGAATGGCAGGATGATTGAGCGTCACCAAAGTGGCAGAAAGAGGAACCAAAATCAGCCACTTCATTGCACGCACTCCATACCAGTGCACATGCACTTGAGAAAATCCAAAATGCGCAGCCTCTGCACACTGTTATGTATGCACTGCCAACAAATGTATCTCAGAGCCCCCAAAACCCATGCAATCAGCCTCCTGAAGCACACAACCATAGCCATATGCTTCTGCATTCCTCTCTACAAACAGACCTTCTGCCACAATCTCTTAGTGTTGACAACTCCTCAGTAAGGAAAGTAGCTATTGGCTGTCCTAAAAGTGGCTAAAAGTAGCTAAATAACGTCATCCCATAATTTGCATAATTGGCCATGTGCATGATGGGTAATTGCAGAGGGCACGGTTGTTACAGCTTCTCATTCAATTTTTAACCCAGCTGATAACCTACAGAGGACAGTACATAACATAATGCATAAGTGCAGTACAGCATGCATGTCGATGTGACATAGCCAGAAGTAAATACAAATCAGAAATAGTAATAACTATATTTTACATCTTTATGATTTGCAGGAAAAAGGTAAAAACGTGTAAAATTCCTCTGCAGGGCCCTTGTCCACTTCCAAACCAGAAACTATTTCAGTCCTAAATAGCTCTATAGGTTTCAACGCTGTACGAACCTCAAAGCGCCCGAAAGTTCACAATTCCAGTACTGACACAATGCACTGCTCTACCAAAGCACCTCACTTAGCTGCTTCTGATGTGCAGAAACCCCTGCTAAGTCAGCATCACGGTTGGACTGGGGCATAAAATTGTCTCGGGCACCAATGAAAAAGTGGGCCACAGTTGCAAATGGCTTTTCCTTCTTTTTGTGGCAGACTTTTTTAAATAGTGCGCGACTGTGAGTTTTTGATGAAATGTGATGCAAATTGTGCACTTTGCAGAGTATTTATTCAGAAACAATGGTCAACTACTAGCCGCACGTCTAGCAAGAAATGTTGCAACTTTTTCCAAGTGAATTGGAAAGCAATAGAAAAAAGTGTACGTATCCAAACCAACTGAAGAAAGTAGGGAGATTTCACACTAGCCACTTTCATACTTGCCAACCCTTCTGATTTAGGCAGTAGGCTACTGCTTTTTAAGCAGTCCTACCGCCAGCAGATTTGGGTGGCAGATTCTACTGCTTTTTACAGGGCCAAGGAATTTATGTAACTCTAAGGCAGGCTGATTGAGACCGGCCCAGGACAAAGCATACAACACATTAGTTAGTCTGTCTGTGCAGTGGATGGGTAACTGATTACTTTGTTGTGGGCTCACACCAATCCACTGATCTTACAGCTACGTGACTCTGCCCTGCACTCTGGCTGGGAAAGGCCTGACGTGAACGACCAGTGTATGCAAGTGGCAGAGTGTATCATCAACACACAGCATCTGCATATCAGACTGAAGAGGGTATCAGTCTCCATGTCATTCAGTTATTTATCTTGCACTGCAGGAATAAATATGCATTGCCCAGGCTGCTGCTACAGAGCAGTGGCAAACGTTGCCTCCCAGCTCTGCGTGATTACCTTCTGTAAAGGTAGATAATAACATTCGGTCTTAACTTACCATGCATAATTATACATTTTAAACATTTTAATATCTTTCCATGTTGTGTTGTTTGATTGGTTGTGTATTTTAGAATGCTCAGTGGTGCCAACAATGTATGTAGTATTTTCCTGAGATGTAATTGTTATTTGAAGTATTATTTTAGAAAGTTGAAAAACCCTGCATGTTTTTGGTTACAGAATTTTGTCAAGTATGCACTTTTACAATACAAAGTCACTAGGGGGCGTGATTTCTCACTAAATATAGCGAGAAAGTCACCAAGTTCACAACACTGCACTCTCTGCTTACACACCACACCCAGAAACCTTATTGGCCAATCCGTTAGCCTCCACAGTCCCATTTCCATGGCTGGCATCCTCAAAAGCCACAGATGTGGCACGTGCAATCTTGCAAATATCGCGATATCGCTGGACACTTTGTGCTGCATACGGGAGTGGGTGAACACATTTCAACCAGGGTAGGGGATTTTATCTTTAGTGGTGGTTCTGAAAAGAGCCTTTTTTTTGTGGTGCTTGCAAACAAACAACTTTTTTGTGGTGCTTGCAAACAAGCACCTTTTTTGGGGGGGGGAGGTTTCTTTTCTTCTCTTCCTTACATTCTTACAGGAACCTCTTCAAAGAATCCTGCAGATTGTAAAACAAAATACCATTTCCAATGGCGGCCAAAGAAATGCCATTTGCATGGAAAAAGTACGCATTTTGAGGATTAAGGATGTCATTGTCACAGTAAAACATCCTAGCAGTGCACAGAAATTCAAACATACTTCTGTTTATTAGACACCTTCTGACCTCTGGCTGTGGACAAATTACATTCGGATAGTTCCGTAGTCTTCTTGGTGGTATGGATGAGAAAAGCACCTTGGCAGTGGGAAAAATCTGCTTCACTGCTTTCAGCACCTTCTTCAGTTGACGCAGCAAACATGCACAAGACATGTAACCCAAGTGCAGGGCGCCATAGTGCACCACGACAACATGAACAGTAGCGAAGGTTGCCATATTTCTGCAAAGTGCAACCACAGTGCTGAAACTACACTCATGAACACTGCACCACAAAGCCTCCACCATTTCCAAATTGAAATTGCCATCAAAGCCTCTTTCAACAGCATACCTGTGCAGATCTTGCACAAAGGCATCACCAACGATCAACACTGTGCCTCTGTCCATCTTTGCCATCCTCACAGCAGAACAATGAAAAAAGTATTACCGCTCCTTCCTGTGAAGCACACCCTCAGTACCTGATTGGATAGTCTCCACAGCTGCATTTTCATAACCAGCATGCTGAGAAGTACAGGCTGTGGCATATGCGCTTCCCCAACTACTTCGACGTGCCCTACTAAAACAAGGGCTGTGCTTCTTCCCTTTCCGCTACTCTTTTTCCAGCACTCCCTCATTGGGTACTGTTAAATAGTCACACACACATCAACCAATCACATCCAAGACCTCTGTATCTAAAACTATCATTTCTGTGCAACACACTCACATTGTGTGCTTGTAAAACACCTCCAGTAGAAAGTTCTGTGAAACTATGTAATATTTCTGCATTCAGATTCATCCAAATCGGCACCCATCACCACAAAGTACAGGTATAAACATATTTTATACAGTACTTTTGCAACTCTGAGCTGTGTACCTGCCACGAAACCTGCATAATGTTCTCACAAAGCATACAGTCATTTCTCCCATCACCAACCATCAAATGCCACTTGCAACGGCATGGGCTTTAAAAGTTTTCACTTAACCATATCAGCCATTCCAATAGCCAAACAGTTACTCTCTTCTTTTCTTCTAACAATTGTATGACTTTTTTCCGCACTAATGCATCTCCTATAAAATTCATAAAATTGTTGCAGCAAAGGAGCACCAAATGCATCCTACCAACCTAAACTAAATACATGCATTGTATGCATAAGAACATGGTGCCTGCCACTTACCTTGCACACTTCACAGAATGTAACATTACTTACAAAAGCAAAAACATGTATGTGTGCATTGACAACAGTGCCAATTGTACCTGTGGACAAATAAAACCAACAAGTAAAATAATTGCTCTACTCATGTTGAAGGCACATACGCGCAGAAAAGGTAATAGAATTTCATACACAAAAACATTTTCCTTTCCAAGCTGTGCACCTTTCCGGACCTTTTCTCACCCTTCTACAACTAAGGCTAATGCATTTGCAAAGGAAATACTCCTACACCAATGCACTCATTTGCTAAACCGGATGTCGTACAGCACACTTACAAGTGAACCACTTACCCCCTCAGCAACAAAGCTGCTGCTCCCAAGTCTCCATTCATATACAAAGCCATCCACCTACACACACACACTAACTCTTCCTGCCAACACATCCCCCTACCCTTTTAAGTAATGTATTCTCCAAATGTACTCAGTATGCCATTAACCAAGATATTTTCTTACTGTCTTCTTTCACAATTGCAGTAAGCAACTCTGTCCTGAAAGCCAGTGGCGTGTCCATTTGAAAATGCAACCCAAAGTAAACCGACTCTCGACAGCCAACAAAGTAATGCAATGCTACCGTACAGTGTCACCTCTTATTGATACTGTGCAGTGTTCTTGTATTTTCAGGTACATGATTGCATCGACCCACTGGTGTTTGAGTCATTGTTATGCATTGCACCTCAACAATTCCTCACTCGCCGCCATTATATTAACTCCCCCATAGCATTATAGCATTCCCACCGGACACTAACACGCCATTACACAATACCACACCTCTATCTATATTCCTACCCTCACATTCATCCATTCAAGCAGAGCTGCACACGTATACATCACAACATTTGCACACCCACATTTCCTTTTTTCTGCAACAGCTGCTACAGAATGCCTAGCAAATATGAACTCAGTAGACAACAACACATAAGTAGACCAGCTGTACCTAAAGGCATCGAAAGTAGCCATCCACCTCAAGCACATTTTCTACAGAAAGTTGAAAGGGAACAGCTATTGCAGTCACTAACGAAAACTAAAGCACCTTCCAGTAAGGAGAATGTAATGCCTCTATTAAAATGTAGACATGAAAATAAAGGTGTGAAAAGAGTGCAACTGTCACTACTTGTAATAGAGCATGTATAAATGCCAATGGCACCACAATGAAGCGTTCCAAATAAGTGATTGTGCACAAAATGTTCCTCCACAGAGTCCTTTACTCTTATAAGTGGAGGGGGAAAAGACGCTCAGCCCTTAACCGTAACGCAGAACAGTAATCCTGGAAGGTCTTCTAGACTGTACAATGCTCTAGAAATGAAAATGCTTTCTATTAATTGTAAACAAAATCAAACCACTGCCAAAATTAATCTGTAAACTACAACCACTACTTCGAAACAGACACAATATCAGCACAGGTAGCTTTGGTAACAGCAGTACAGGTGAATAGAGTCACACACCAGCGCAGAGCCATACTTCAATATAGAATCATAGAAACAAGAGCAAAGGAACCAAATTGCCATACATAGCACTGTACGAGGGTATGAAAAGGGAGACAGTAGAATAATGGAACAAAAAACACTGCTTTCACAAATATCTCCATCAAACTTAGATAGCCCTCTAAATGGTACCGAAGCAATAAGGCCCATCTAAAAAAATGGCCTTGCACATCAATGTGCAACTGTCGCCACACCTCTATCAAGTCATTGCTGCAGTTCCTCGACCACTCTGTGAAAGGCAACAAGAAAGGAAAATATAAAATACTACAACATATGAACTCCTGTCCAGTGCGCAAATACACAGGAGTGCCAGGACATTCGTTAGCCTGCATTTTCTGCACCTGTTTGCAAAAGTACCTTCTACCATATGAAAATGTTAGCAACACACCATTGTGGTGGCAAACATCTTTTTTACAAAGTGTAGTAAGCAAAAAGCACTCAAACACAAAACGACCTGTCCATAAAAATTTTCCAATACAAGTGGTGAAAATTACTGTGCAAATGTAGCAATCAATGATGTATTACAAATGCCAGCAATTGTTGAAAACATTCATGCAAACGGCTCAGACCAGTTGTGTTTACAAACAATAGTCCCTCACACAAATGCTGCAAACAATCCTAGAAAACAGTTAGAGATTCTCAGGAATAAGACAGGAATTGGACTAGTGTCCTAGAAAGATAAATACACATTAACCAGACAAGGAGATGCCCAGGAAGTTGTAATGTACTTAGTACACGTATTGGAAAGCAAAAACATACCCATACATGAAATCTTTCAGACTTTCTACATGTGAAAACATACATGCACTCTCGGCAATCATGTCATTCATGAACAAGTCCATAACGAATGGTGTCTCTATGTATCTGTACCTAACTGTGATTCCATTCCATTTTAGCAAGTAGTACAAAATGGAAAACACAGTATATTGTATAGGCCTTGCAATTCCGATAAACGTTCCACCTTACATATACAATCACATATGCAATACGCAATATGAATACTTTTAACATACAATGCTGATACAAACAAAAATAACTGCAACCTTACAACCTTCACCCACTGACAGGTATCACTTGTCAACACAACCTTCTCACCAATAGCCATAATTTACCACACAGGCGACACAACCAGTTCAGGTCCCTGTACTGCATACATTGGAAAGCATGTATAATCTTTTAAGGAGTTGTAAAGTAATTTGCTTCCTTTCATGAACGAGAGGGCAAAAATCTCCTTGCCGAAAGCATTAAAGTGCATAAGATGGCCGTGCCACCCAGGTATGCGCAGCCATTGCACACACAGTCTGCCAACATACGCCGTTGATTCGTAAGACACTGCACATATAAATAGTTCATAGGGCCCATAAATGTACATTTGCATATTGTGGCAGCTGTACATTCATTGCACCATGTGTAAGGTACTAGCATGTCTCAATGCCCATAAAAGTAAGTTCTACGTTACTGCAACTATATGTGGGTGGCTGTGTACATTCTCCATATTTGAAATGTGTGATGCAATTCCTTTCATGTCGCAATAGCTTACTGCACTGCCTAAACAAAGGGTATCGTCAGGGGCTAACCATAGCAAACGCAAGTGGTGGCATTTCGCTCCCTAATGTGGAACAAATGCTGTAACCTACATCATAGGGATGTGTACGCATGACAGCTCCCTCTCGTGCTCTACCAAGTCTAAAATGTCCTTCACAACCATTCTGTGAAGGTGACCACACTCAGAGAGATGCAGAGTTGTAACTGTGTACATTGCAGCAACGTATCGTTATAACAACTTACCCAAAGGAGAAAAAATAAATGTCACTGTAACCATATTTGTGGCATCCATATACCAGTATCACAGTGTTGGCATGCATGGCTGCATTACGCTGCGGTGCGTGTGGCCAAGGCTTACCCTCTTGGGGGCATGCCCTATGGCCTACGGCCTTCGCCCATGCACTCCACACCCACTGCAACGTAATGCAGCCATGCATGCGACCATGTGGCCAGGTACCACAACCCACAAACATAACACAGCCACTGGCAGTCCTACCCAACACCCAAAACATAATACAGCCATGCATGCAACCATGTAACCAGTTAGCAGAATCCTCAAACATAATACATCCTGCGGCACCCCTACCCACTTCCATTCACATAGCATTTTACTACTTCCAACCAAACCACAAAATCTTCACAACATTGCCCCTGCTCCCAACACTCTACTAAATACAAAGAATCAATACATCATAATGAAGTTCAGTACTCAGTAAACTGCGCAATGGCCACAACTCAACCTCATAAACCATTCACTGGAATGCTATGCACTTGTATACACACAGTACTTCAACACTTCACCCAGTGGACACACTGCAGGACTGTCGACTCCACCATCTGCAGCCATACACTCAAAACTGGAGGAGGTACTAACAATCACCACACCCATGTAACCAACTATGGGCCTCATTCTGAGGTGGGTGGTAAGGGGTTAACAGCACCGGTAAGGGTGCCAGCGCTGTTAACCCCTTACTGCCCTATTACGAATCTGCCCTTAGCGGGTCCCGCTAGCACACCTGGAAGTAACAACGGGCCCGTTGTTAGCTCCCTCCCCATTCCCATTGAGCCCTATAGGGGCTCGAATGGGTATGGGTTCCTTGAATGGGGAAATACCGGGTCCTCCAAGGTTGGAATGTATTTTCCTCGTCAAACATACAATGAGGTGATAACACATCTGTATACCCCACGGTAAGTGATGGCCACACGGACAAAAGCAGCATGTAAAGCGAGCGCTGCAAACCGCACATTGAAATCCCCAGAATAAAAGTACTATAGAGAGAAATCCATTGTTGTTTTATTAGACTGCTGACTTGCAACATGGGGTCGTTGCTGAAGGCGTCCCTGAGCCTCATGTCCACTTTCCACTGAAAGGGAGGAAAAGCCTGGATGCCGTCCCTACCTTTGACACATCAATTGCCAAATATTTCTTTTAAAGTATGGCAGTGTGAAAAGGCAATAAGGTGATAACAGTTCTGTATACCCAAAGGGAAGTTACAGCCGCAAAGGCTACAGCAAATGCAGCTTGTAAGATTTAATGGCCGACAACAAAAGTAATACAGAGAGAAATATATTGCTGTGTTATGACACTGCTGGCTGGCAACATGGGACAGTTGTGGCAGTTGGGACGGTTGCGGGCCCCCACCCCCTCGGGCTCAGGGCTTAGGGCTCAGGGCTCATTTCAACTGAAAGACTGCAAAGGCCCTGATGCTGTAGTGAGACATATCACTGGCTCGAAGCTCTGATCAAACATTATGCATATAAGAGCTCAGACAGACACCTCTGAGATGCACAGCATGTTTGTGGCCGGAGCTGTTACAGGAGTCTTCAACTTTTGCATCTCCAGATGTTTTGGACTGCAAATCCCAATTCCCCTCTGCATTGACAGTCATAACTAGGCCATATGGGAGCTGTAGTCTAAAACATCTGGAGCACCAAAGGTTGCAGACTTGTACACTATTGTATTGTATATGAAACAATTTTAAGAAATGTGTTTAAAAGACAGAAATGTTGTTACTGTGCCGTAAAATGGTTTAAAAACAAATAGTAAAGCATGCTTTTCTGGTTTGCAGTTGTCATTTTACTTTTCTGGTCTATGTCTTTTTAAAGGGAAACAAAACATGTGCACTGTCATGTCCACCTACTGTACAAACTCTTACCTGCTGAGCTACTGAAAAGGAGAGAGCATGGGAAAAGTGACAGAGAAAGCTTCACAATAGTAAGAGTGGCATTGAACAAACACCACCACACACCAAGGGCATGATTCATGGAATATTAGCACAGTTCAAAGTCAGTGCACGTGGTTATTTTTGCAGTACTAAATGACTTTGCACTGACTTTACACTTCAAAAATACACTTTCCACTGTTCCATGAATCAAGGTTTGTGTTGGCAATGCAACGTCATTTTTAAGCAGTGCAACGTCACTTTGAACCGTGCAAAATGTCAATGAATCGGCCTTTAAGTTCTGATTAAAAAGTTACAGGAGTTGAAAGAAAAATATTGTCTGACATTATGTAACCAGGTATCTGGAATATATTTGGACTTGTTAAGACAATAGTTTATGTGGTACTATCGTTCCATCGCTTTCCAAGTATCAAGCCACATCTACTTTTCAAATGCATTTTAGACCGCTGTGTCATGTAACCAAAGCTGTCCCAAAACATAAGCACTGCCACTTCACTTTTCCGTTTTTTGCGGGGGCCTGGAAAATGTGACCGTGAATGTAAGCTTTATCAAAAATCCAACATTACAGCAGTGTCTACATTCTTGCTAGCAGGTTATTACAATAGCTATTGCAAAGTGTGGGCAGGGATTTGGATATGCATTGGGAATGAAAGCCAATGAGTTTTACTCATCCCCAATACCCTCTCTGCGGCCTCCTTCTTGCCTGTGAACAAAGTGACCGAAAACAGGTTGCTGTTAACAGTACAATACTAAATTGAATAAATTGAATGTGTAAATCCAACGTGTCATACACTAATGACAAAGAACTTGTGCAGTGGCACTGCCATATCTCTGAATCTGTGAACACAGGCAAGTGGTTCTCGCAGATATTGAACAGCAGCATAATGTATGGCATCTGGCACACCACAAAACTTGTAAATGTAAGTCTTCAAATATAACAATAAGTGGATGGAAGGCAAATCATTGTCAGTTGATGGCACGACATTAGCCGTACCACCAGCATTCACTGAGATGAGTACATTTTAAAATACAAGAATGCTTTCAACAAGGAGAAACGCAGCTTCATTACGCGGAGCAAGAAGATAATTATTCAGGAAGCACCACGTCGCCACAGTACCTTTCAAACCACCACTGACATTCTTTGAGAACCGAAGATTCTGCTGTGTACTTACTTGTTCTTAAATTTACTTGTATGGGAGTAACGAAGCAGCAACAGCGATGCCATTTTCCAGACTGACTAGAGACTGTCACGCGTAAAGTGAAATCCTTTCCCCAACTCTACAAACCACATGCGACAACTAGACACTTTACCTCACGGGCTCAGTGCACAGACGGTGTGTCTGTTTCACGGGTCATGCAAGGGCATGCAGCACAACAATAAAATGAATGGGCCATTTAACACGGGCACTGTAAATTGGAGAATGCTGTTCCTTGCTCCCACTAGGCCTCCGGCAGCCAGGCCTGCTGTATTCGTAAATCATTAGGCTTGGACAGCAAAATACGTAGGTGGTAGGACTGTTTAAAATGCAGTAGCCTACGGCCTGACACGGTAGGGTTGCCAACTGTCATGTGCCATCTATGCGCCATCTGTAATTGAGCCTGCCAGTAGTCACCACACAAAGAGGTCACCTCCGGACCTATTGTGCCGTAACGAAGGCTACCTGCATTCACCACACATGGAACTCACCTGAGGAGGTAGCCGTCAAATGGTGCAGTATGCACGGATACCGCTGGCACACCACTACCTTCTTCCAACTAATGAAATATATATCAGATGAAACACTTCTCACTCTCCCACGTTTCCATCCCCTCTTCTCACCACCAGATGCCGCAAAGCATGTTTGCCAGCCCCTTTCGGCGCAGCAATATCCTCAGATACAACATGGCAGCGTTACCCAAAATTATGACGCACATCGCGCATACCTCTAGCCAACCACCTGGTGCGTCCAATGTCCACCGACATCACAGCACACTGCAGGCCAATCAGAATTTTGACCACGGAGCGAACAGGGAAATGGGAGCGGAGCCAGATATCACTAATTTATTTAGACATACATTTGACCTGCTTTTTAAAAAAGTACAAAACGGATTATCACTAAATTTAGAAAGGCATGCTTTTGGGACCAAGCCGCTGATCCTTCCGCAAATTTGATGAAAATCCATCCAATGGTTTGAGCTGTACGCGTGCGCAAAGTTTTTGTTCATTCAGTCTACGGATGAAAAACATTTTTGGGACCCCCCTATAAGTTTGGCCCCCCTGGACGCAACCTCACCAAACTTCCCCAAAAAATTCAGAGCGGCCCATACACTTTATTTGATGCAAATTCGTCCAGGGGGAGCGAAGCTATAAGCCTCCCAAAAAGTGTTCCTCCATTGGGTTGCGCAACTTAACCATAAATACATGGCCGCTACCGCGGGCTATGTAATATGTATATGTGTTTTAATGTATTATACAGCACACTTTCTGAGAACAATTGGCTAAAAAGCCTGTTAGGCAGAATCATGTGCAGTACACTTTGGGAACACCACGCACAATTAAGACTACAAGTGCAAGTACAAATTCATCTTTGGTACAAGCCTGTACTACACGGTAAAGTGGTAGCGATGGCTGAGCAGCCAGACTTATCTCAAGAGTAAAGTGAGCAACAGTTACACAAAGGACAGCAATCACCACGGTTCCAACTAACACTGACTCAAGGTTTCTGAGTAAAAGAATATACATTTATTTACACATTCATTTGTAAAACAGTTCACTAAATAAAGCAAAAGAAAAATCACACTCTTTTTTTTAATATCATATTTTATTGATTTTATAACATACAACCACTGGTCCTTATCGGGCCAGATCTCAATAACAACAACCATAACATTTGATGGAGTACGCACTCAAATAGATCACATACAATATATATCTTATAGTAGGTTCTTTACTGCAATGTCCACATCCTACATTCAATGCTGTTACGTTATCAAAAGTTCAAAAGGTTCACATCATGTCTTCCCATCGTTGCCAAATCTTGTCCGCTTTTTCAGGGCATCCTCTGGCTCTATACACTCTCCTTTCTATGGCGATGCAAATTTGTACATCTGTAATCTACTGGCCTACTTGCGGCGACTCTGCTGCTCCCCATAGCTGCGCTATGTTTCTTTTGATTATTGCTGTAGCAGCCCTGAAGCAGAGCTTTTCATATCTTGACAGGTCCATCTCACTGTCTACTCCCAGTAACAGTAGTTTAGGGTCTCTCGGGATCGTCTGTCTCAGGACCCTTGTAAGGATATCGCAACATTGCTGCCAATAATGGCTAATATTTGGGTATTCCCATAGTATGTGAAAGAAGGTTCCCTCCTCTCCTCGGCAGCGTAGACAATTGGGTTCTGCTATTTTACCCCATTGGTACAGGGCTACCCTTGGGTAATAGATTCTGTGTAATATGTTCAGTTGCACTAGTCGTAGCCTGGTCGATATGGCAACTTTGCGGGGTACATTAGGATCTGAACCCAGTCCTCCGACATGATCTCCCTGACTTCATTTTCCCATTTTGTCTTTAAACGTACCATTTCTGGTGTGGCAAAGGAGGTGATGACATTGTACATGACTGTGGTGACTTTTACCTGTATATGATCTGTGACTATGTTTCATTCCAATGGGGTACAATCTGACATGTCAGAAAGGGTAGGGAGGTGTTGTTGTAGTGCATGCCGGAGCTGTGTGTAGTGGTATCTTTCCGCTTCTGGGAGGTTAAAGGACGAAGTCAGCTCATTTTAGGGTCTAATAGCTCCTTCTACTATAATGTCTCCCACTTTTTCTATGCCATATCTCACCCACACTGGCCATTTCGGCAGTTTAACTACTTTGGGGAGGTTCCTATTGTTCCATAGTGGTTGTATTGGCGTGACTTTGTCCCCCCAGCCTATGAAGCGTGTGACTCTGCCCAGACACGAGACGTCTGTGATAGCATATCTCGAGGGGTCGATCTGGGTGTTGCGGCATATAGCTCTATGGGAGGTGATGCTCGCACGTGTGGTATTGTGGCTTCAGCGTGTAATGCATTGTTTATTACTGACATCTGGCTCGCCCAGTAATAAGTCTGTAGCCTTGGCAGGCCAATGCCACCCTCCCATAACAACCTTTGCAATGTTTGGAGAGCTATTCTCGGATGCCCACTGCCCCATAGGAGTTTTCTAAGTATGCAGTCTATTTTTTGGAACGTCTTCGTAGGTATGTGTAGTGGGGCATTCTGGAGTATGTACAGATAGCGGGGAAGTGTTAGCATTTTAAACAGTGTGGCGCGACCCAACATGGTCAAGGGTAGAGACATCCAGTGCTGCACATCCCCTGTGAATCGTTCTGTGATGGGTTGCAGGTTATTAAGTGTGTAGTCATTAAGATTTCTTGTGATCCGGATGCCCAGATATTGAAAGTGGTCGGAGGCGACTCTATATGGGCAGGGCTCGGGAGCCTCCATACCTAATTGATTTAATGCAAATAGTGTAGATTTGGACCAATTCACCTTCAAGCCACTAAAGGTTCCATATTCTTGGAGTAGTTGTGTCACCACTGGGCATGTCGTCTTGGGGTCTCGCAGGTATATTAATAGATCATCTGCATACAGTGAGACTCTGCCCTGCTACTCTGGCCCACCCCGGATGGCTTTCCATGTACATGTATCCCTCAGCAACTGGGCCAATGGCTCCATGGCCAGTTCAAAGAGGAGGGCCGATAGGGGGCAGCCTTGCCGCGTCCCTTTTCCCAGGATGAAGGATCGTGATGTCCAGCCATTTACTCTGACTTCGGCCATCAGTGCGTTGTACAGTAGTTGAACCCAGGATAGAAATCGCTCACGAACCCCATTTTACGCATGATCCCCCAGAGTGCTTCCCAGTGGATTGAATTGAACACCTTTTTGAAGTCTATTGTGAGTACTCCCAAAGGGATATTCAGGTTTTGGGCGCATTCAATGGCTAGGTGTATTCTCCGTATGGTCGTTCTTGTGGATCTACCGGACATGAAGCCACATTGGTCTGGATGAATTAGGGATGTTATGACCTGTTGTAGGCGTGTTGCTAACAGTTTGGCCAATATCTTCGCCTCGCTGTTAATGAGGGATATTGGTCTATATGAGCTACAATTATCTGGGGATTTATCTGCTTTGGGTATTACAATTATTGTTGCCTTCCTTAGGTCCGCTGGTAGGCTCCCTTTAGTTCAGGCCTGTTGGTACATTTAAAGTAAATGGGTGGCCAGTTCATTACCGCCTATCTTTTTCCAGGTTTCTATGGGAAAGCCATTCGGTCCGGGTGTCTTTCCGATTGGAGCTGCATCATGGCTGTTATAATCTCTTCTTCCGTGATTTCCATTTCCAGGTTAGCAACTTGTTCTGTGTTTAGGGAGGGAAGGGTGATCTCTTCCAGTATGGAGGCTTCATGGGAGGCTTCAGGTGTCTTATATAGTCCTTCATAGTATCTTGCAAACTCTTCTGCTATATCCACGTCTGTCAGACGCGGTTCCGCATTTTGGGGCGCGATTGCTCTTACTTGATTTTGTCCCTCATCCCTGCGCTCAAGCCACGCTAGCATCTTCCCCGCTTTGTCACCTGTTTCATAAATTCTGGCTCTCATTGCCCCATGTGCCTGTTTTGCGTTATCCAATGCAATGTTTTGTAGCTTTTTTTGGGCCAGAACCAAAGCTCTATTTGTGTCGGGACAATCCTGGGTTAGGTGTGCCTCCTCTGCCTGCTTGACATTTGCCTCTGCCTCCCTCAATGATTCTAGGTGTGCTTTCCTTTGTGCTGCAGTCCAGGAGATGATCTCCCCTCATATCACAGGTTTGTAGGACTCCCATAGTGTAATGGGACAGTCTACCGATCCTTCATTTAGTTCAAAGTATGTTGTACTGGCATTTTGTAAACGTTCTATCAGCTCGGGGAGCCTAAATGGTAACTGTTCAGCCTCCATACCGGTGGTGGGGTTGGTTTATACGTAGTGATTGACATGAGTAGGGGGGAGTGATCCGAAATGCCTCTTGTAAGGTATTCTGCCTGTGCTGCTGTATGTATTATTGCTGCTGGTACAAAGAAGTAGTCTAAGCGCGACAGTGATGCATGTACCCCAGAGTGATAGGAGTATCCCTTTTCCCCAGGGTGTAGGTCACGCCATACATCTCTGATACCAAATGCTTCCACAAATGTGGCTAAGTTAGTTCGGCGGTTGGGGTCTCTATTGCGTAGGTGTGTGCGATTTTGTATATTGTCTATGACATCACTGAAGTCTCCCCCTAGAACCAAGATATCAGAGGTATCATCGATCAGCAAATGCGTAATGTCTTCTATTAGTGTGGCTTGCAGTGTGGGCGGGGCATAGATCACCAACAGGGAGATTGTTTTATTACAGAGCGTACCTGTGGCATACGTAAATCTGCCCCCAGTATCTTGTGTTGTTTTCGTGAGGGTAAAAGGCAGTTTTTTATGTATTAGTATCATTACTCCTCTGGCTCCCGTTGTGAAGCGTGCCTGTATTGCTGTGCGATAGTTGGAATGCTTGAATAGCGCATTAGTTGTTCCTGTTAGGTGAGTCTCCGTTAGGAAGGCTATGTCTGGGCCATGTCTGTTCAGGAACTGTCGTACTAGTCGTCTCTTCAGGCTGTTTCCTAAACCATTCACTTTCCAGGTAAGAAGCTTTAGAGCTCGGGTCTTAGTGTCTTGTGGGGCCATTTAAGCACTCATGGTTGTGGATGACAGTGGAGCCCCTCGTGGTGGAAGCATTGCTTACATTAGTCTTGTGGCAGGAAACGATGGGCAATGTTTGACTAACACCTGGTTCTCGTAGGTTTCGGTGTTCTATTGAGCTTCTCCATCTTCTGAACATATGCCCAACTCCCCCCTCCCCATACTTCGCCCCCAACTGAAGCATCTGTCGCCCCTTTATAACTCAAACACAAATTAAACACAAACTACACACTCTCAACACTTATGCAATAAGTTCCTGTCAGTTATACTCCTCCAATCTATTATTGGGAGGGCTATGTCGACAGGGTCTGTGGTTGGGGGGCGTATAGTGTGACAATCGCAGGGCCGCCAGCCGCCATATTAGGCACGTATTATAGCTTCTGGTCGGTATGTCCACGGGGTGAGCACGCCGTAAATATTGTTGTCCCCATGTCCGGCATCTGCTCTTATTCGTCGCCTTCTGGAGGCATTTCCTCTTGTTGTTGTTGTTGTTGTGGTGGCTCGTCTGGTGGTCTATTTGGCCGAGGTCTGTTCCTTCGATTTTCTTGCCTTCTCCATGGGCTCCAATCTCGTCCCAGGTTGCGTTCTGCCCAATTCCATGCCTCCCTTGGGTCCGTGAAATGCTCTGTCGTACCATTGTCATATATTTTCATCTGTGCCGGAAATATTAGGCCATATTTCACATTCAACGTCTGGAGGCGTTTCTTAAGAGGGTCAAACGATTGTCTCGCTTTTTGTACTTCTTCAGTGAAGTCGGGGAAGAATGCTATCTTACAGCCGTTGTATGCTATCACGTCTTTCGTTCTGGCCATTTGGAGCACCGCGTCACGGTCTCTATAGTTCAGGATTCTAGCGATCACTGTTCATGGTGGTGCCCCAGGAATCGGTCTGCCTGTTGGTATTCTATGGGCGCGTTCAATAGAAAAAAATTGGACAAGGATTTTGGGGCAAATAGATCAGCGAGCCACTGTTACAGAAAAAGCTCCATGTTTGCCCCCTCTGTTTTTTCCGGCAGCTCGAGGATTCGGATGTTGTTCCTTCTCGATCGACCTTCCCCCTCCTCCACCCGCTCCTCCAGTGCTTTGATGCGTTCCATTGCCCTGTTCCTTTGTTGACTCATGCCCCGTAGCTCATCTTCTGCCACTGATATGCGAGTCTCAGCCTCTCCCGTTCGGGATGATAGTTTTTGGAGGTCATGACGCAGTAGGGACACCTCAGTGCCAATGCTGTCCATTTTCACCTCCATAGATTCTCACGAGCTGGAGATGGCATTCATCACATCTTTAAGTGATAGGTTTTCTACGGGTTCTTGCGGGCCATCAGATCTATTTTGGTCTGCTGGAGGGGTCAGGGCCGGTGTTGTGTATTGGTCCATAGTGCTCTGGGTCCCTGCTTTCTTGGCTTTCTCCTTGCCCATCTCGGAGGCTATTTCTGGGTCCTTATTCCTCTTTTGTTTGGCAGCTGGTAGAATGGGTTTGGTTTCACAGTCGGATCACTCCTTGTCCTATGGTGCACACAGCCCGGGTGGTAGCTTCGTGGTCACTTTGTGCCTAATGTCCGTACTGTAGCCTGGTTGTCTATTTCGGATGGTTTGGCCACTCCCGCCGTCTATATGAGTTATATATATATATGACCATTGGTTAAAAATCAGCGACAGAGTCCTTCTCAAGACGCTATCTCTTACTCACAAAGGGCTTAACAACACAGCACCTCCTTACATCTCGGCCAGACTTACCTGAAAATCCTCCAGCCACCACACTAGGGCTACTAACCATTTCCTGCTAGAAACCCCCAGATTTAGCCGATCTAAAGCGGGCTGAGTAAGCTTCCCTGTTAGAGCTGCCCATGCCTGGAATGCACTGCCCATTGCATTGAGAGCTAACCTACCCTACTCTAGATTTAGATGCAAGGTAAAAAATTGGCTCTGGACCAACGACAACTAATCTGAACCCTTGCACCAGCCCCTGGTTCACTGCATTTAACTGCCGTGATAATCCTGAAATCTCGATTATAGACCATCTCATTGCCCTCAGTGGGCCGAGAGACACCTTCACCCTCTACCTCTTTGTATATATGTATTCTAACATCGTAACATGACATGTATTGCTTCAGCTGTTTATATGGACATGTACTGCACTGTATCGACGTGTATTGTATCCACTGTATGTAACTAAAGCCTAAGTATTCTTGTACCCACTGCGCCCGGCTACCCCTGGGTTTGGAGCGCATTATCAAATAATAAATATAAACACATAAACATAAACATATATGCAGGCTATCCGTTGCTCAGTTATCCTGCCGATTTAATGTCACTTCGCCGGCACCCTGCGCTGTTCAATCACTACTGTATAGAGGCTCTGAGGTACGGGTTGTTGGTTTATTGTTATGTTTGACACTACAGCTCCAATTGTTCATCGAGGCTATTCTATGTCTATTTTCACATGGAAATGCTGCCAGTGTGTGCCCTCTTTCTTTCTCTCTCCATTGTTTCGGTTCGTTGGGAGCACCACACGTGGCACAAGGGCTCCCCTCGGATAGACTTGCGTGTTGCAGTTGGTGAGGTGATCCACAGCACCGAGATGAGCTGGAGTATAACGTGGGTCGTGTCTCTCGGGAGGGGGGGTCCCAGACCTGTGAGGTCTGATCTGCAGGGGACCCGCCTCTCACGCGGGTTTCTTGCACTGTGGGCTGCGCTGCTAATGGCGGCTATTTCCCGCCTCCTCCTCTCCTTACCTCCCTTATGGATCTTGGATAAGTGTTGGACGGCCGCGGATCACCTGCCAACATGATGGGGTACAGCGGGCGCTCTACGTAACACGGAGCGCCCGCGACCTCCACGCAGACCACCTTTAACGTACTGG
Organism: Ambystoma mexicanum; assembly: GCF_040938575.1. Taxonomy (NCBI): domain Eukaryota; kingdom Metazoa; phylum Chordata; class Amphibia; order Caudata; family Ambystomatidae; genus Ambystoma; species Ambystoma mexicanum. The sequence continues at coordinate 27,545,863 of NC_090927.1, read as the reverse complement.
GGCGCCAGGTAGCACAACGCCGGGTCCGTTAGGGCCGTCCTACTTCCGGGAGATATCGTCTCCCACTTCGTTCAATGCATGGCAGTGGGGGATGCTGGAGGGCATCTCTTGTAGTGCCTCAGGCATGTATGGGTGGCTTGTTTCCTCCGAGTATTATGACATTATATTGGGGCAGGAGGTGTTGGGTCGGAGGGGACATACCTTTTTTTCCCTCAGCACTTCGTCTGCTGCTGGGAGGATGGGTGGGGAACGTTTTGTGTGCTACAGTACTAGCAGGGGAGGGCAGGTTATGGCCTTGATCAGGCGTGTGTTGCAGCCGTATCTTCTATTCTCTTCAGGACGGACTGTTCACTGCTCATTGCATCCACTCCAATGATGAACATGATGTCCGGATGGCAGGGACTCGTTCTTTGCTTCTCTTTAGTTGGCTGGGTCCGAGGTCACATATGCTTGCGTGGTTCGCTGCAGCGTGGGAATATAGTTGTGTTCGCCGCGATACTATGGCCATGCGGTAGCAGGCACGGCTTGCGCTCCGTTGTGTCTCCGCTGGGTGGGCCTGGTGTCAGTTCCTGTGTTTTGCTTCTGTGGGGATTGCAGACTTATGTGTCTGGTCCCGCACTGATAGTGGTCCACCAGTTCATGAGTCCACGAGTCTCAGGTCCGCACCTCGCGTTCACCTCCGCCACCAGGCCACCAGGCAGTTAAATGCAGTGAACCAGGGGCTGGTGCAAGGGTTCAGATTAGTTGTCGTTGGTCCAGAGCCAATTTTTTACCTTGCATCTAAATCTAGAGTAGGGTAGGTTAGCTCTCAATGCAATGGGCAGTGCATTCCAGGCATGGGCAGCTCTAACAGGGAAGCTTACTCGGCCCGCTTTAGATCGGCTAAATCTGGGGGTTTCTAGTTTTCCCCCATTCACACAGCCTGGCTGTCAATCACACAGCAGGGTGGCTGTCCTGGCAGGACAGTCACCTAGCCCATCAAACCAGAGTGCGACTTGGGTTTCCAAGGGAACCCTGTGCAGGGGGCCTAAAACCACTCCCTCACATCCTGTCCCCCCAGCCTCTCAGGCGCCTAAGGAGGGCTTCTGTGCAGAAGCCCGCCAAAGGACGGTGAATAAAGGAACCAAACCTGGTTTGGCGCGCAGAGTAAAACACGAGAAGGACCTTTACAAAAAGAATTGCCGAATAAACCCAGCTGAACCAAATAAAAGTAAATGGGGTCCAGCGGATTTAAGTTTGAGGCTACCAAGATAGCCTAAAACAGTACCAAGGCTATTTAAATAGACCGCGGTAGGAAAAATATGATAGATACACTGCCACCAGCCAAATCTTAAAGAAAGGGGAACGAAATTATGTTCCATGAGAGACAGACAAAAAGGGATAACTATTAACCCTTTCCAGTACTCTATGGAAGATACTTTGTACTGTGTCTGTGAATTTAAAAAGACTAATAAAGTCAATGGCAACTTTACATGTTCTGAGAGACGGTAGTCAGTCCCACAGTATGGACTTTATCCTCCGAAGGATGAAAGGCTGAGTTTGGCCCTGCCAGGATTCAGATCTGCATCAGCAGGCTCTGCACGGATGTCAAAGCGAGCGCTCTACTCGCAGTGCTATCTGACCGCCTGACCGACCTAATTTCTTTATGAAGGCAGAGTGACTTCAAAAAGAAAGACCACTCGATCCTGCTAACCCGACTGCCCTTGGACGGCCTCTCAGGACTTGTCCTGGCCTGGTCTTCCTCGTTCGTGTCTGATCTAGGTCCGTTGCTCTCTCTCCTTCCTTTTCTCTCTGCTTCTTACTGTCTTTCCTGTGATGTCCGCCAAGGCGCACCTTGTCCCCAATGCGTTTTAACATCTATGTCCAGCCACTGGTTGCTCTCATTCTCTCTCTCGACTCCTGGTGCTACGTTTACACTAGTCTGATGGTCGGCACGTCTGTGCGGGTGGCTTGCTGCGGTGAAGGGCTGAATAGATAGCAACTGGCTCAAGCTGAACAGGGACAAGACAGTGGTTCTGTTTGTGGGTTGTTCTTCTCAGTCTTCTCTCTTGGCCCCCTTTTTCTGGCCATATGCCCTTGAAGCTGTTGCCATCCCAGTGTCAGTGGTCAAGAATCTGGGTGTCTATCTTTATTCCTACCTTTCTATGGCCTCACAGGTAAGCACAGTGTGCAAAATGGGCTACTAATCCTTGAAGGTGCTCTGCAAGAGCTTAACTATTTTACTGGTGGCATTATGCCCCCAGGTAGTGTCCTATTTGATCACCAGCCGTATTGATTACTGTAATGCCCTCTATTTGGTCAGCCAAAGGGTCTTACTCATCAGATGCAGCATTTGCAGAATATGGTGGCCAGGGTTGACACTCCCTCTCCTTACAGTGCTCATATTAGCCTTGTCCTCTGTTCTCTGCACTGGGTCACGGTAGCTTAGAAGATTATATTTAAATCACTCTGTCAGGTTCGCAGGACATACTACTGCCAAGGGGCAGAGAATCTACAGGACAAATTCCAGCCTTCCATTCTGAGTCAGACTCTGCGGTCTGGGGTAGACAACCTTATGGTAATTCCGAAATTTCGGCTGACCCGGGTAGGAGGAAGGGCAAACTCAGTTGCTGCTGGAAAACTCTGGAATGCCCTCCCCCTTGCTCTTTTCGGAACGTGGAGAATCATCTTCAATTTTGTCACTCCGTTAAAACACTCTTATTTTAGGCCGGTTGCCTCCTGCTGTCCTCGGCAGTGTCCTAGCACCAAGAGGCCTATTGGGTGTATGTGCCCTCTGTAAGTATAGGTTACATAACATAACAGTACAGGAACAAGACCCAGTCAAGGAGAGCAGAGCAGTAGTAGTCAGGGCAGCTGTGGAAATGCCCCAAGGTTTGAGGCTTGAGGGACCCCAGAATCGAGTAAAGGCAACATACTAATGGCCACGGGCAGTGCACCCTGGACCCTCCTCACCCGAGTGAGATACTTCAGCTCCTTCCAGCAACTGGCCAATGAAAAAGTCCATCTGAATGATAAACATTTTCACCTGAAGATCAATGCCAGAAGAAATGGGCGCGTATCCCCTGGTAATCCTTCTACGCTACTGGGATGTGAGACGTCATTTTCTGTCTTGAACAGGTCGTCTATTCTTCAATCGCATTTTGTCTTGATCATCACCCTCTTCTCCTACAGCACAAATCAAGCTATCGCCATGTACACTCGACTGAAACTGATCTTCTCAGCATATTGATTTAGCGTCTAACTGCTTGCCATTCTAATGTTGTATTTATTCTCATTCTACTTCACCTGTCTTGGCAATTGGACACGTTGATCCCTCTACTCTACTCTGCTCTACTCTACCTCTTGATCTTTCATCACTGGGCTTCACTGATTTCTTATACAATGTTTTCACTCTTATCTATCTGGCGACTCTTTCTCCATTTCCTGGGCTGGTAAATGTTCTACTACTTCTCCTCTAAAACAAAGTGCCCGGCTGGATCCTCTCTCTTCTCTTTGTATCCTTTCCCCCTATCAATGATTGTCTCTTCATTTGGACAATTCTATGCTCATAATTCCCAGATTTTTGTTTCCTTCTCTGCCCTTTCTGATTGCCTTCATGCTCCCATCTCTGCGTGCCCTTTTGCAATACAATGTTGGTTGCACACCCATTTCTTACATCTGATCACCTCAAAAACAGAAATCCTCTTCTTTCCAACCTTTTCTATACACCCCTTACCCCCATATTCTCCCCTTCCATTCTTTTACTCCTAATCTCCCTCGATCCACTTCAGCACATAATCTAGGCGTAACTTTTGACTCTTCTCCCCCTTTCTCTACACTCCTTCCTATTATTGCTCACTCTTGCATCATCTATTTTAGAATATAATCAAGGCTAGTTCGTTTCTCTCCTTTCCGGTCACCAAACTACCTATCTCTACCCTAGTCTTCACTCACATGGGCTGCTGTGCTGCACAACTCCATGGTCTGCCAGTCTATTGCCTTGCCCCTGCTGCTCGCTCCAAATTTTAATCCTCTCTTCGAATTATTTGATGTCTTTCTAAACCCACTTCTATTTCTCCTTCACTCCGTTCTCCTTCATGGCTTTCATTCAAATCTCTTTTACTCTTCCCCTTGCTATGTATTGTTCTTAAATGTATACACGCGTTGATCCCCCTAATCTTTCTGCATTACTCATGCTTTGTGTCTATTCCTGCTGTCTTCACTCACAAGCTTGGTTCCTCCATGTAGTCCCTATACCTCCATGTGCTCAATCTCCTGTCCTGTCCTTTCCAACATTAATATTCCCTACCAGCTATATCAGATCATCTCCTAATCTCTTGATTTTCTGTTCAGAATCTCAAATACGCTCTCCTTTCTCCTTCTCACAAAATGTTTAATGTATTCATAAAATTGCCTGTTTCATATTCTTTGTTCCACTTATTATGTAAAGCACTTTCCAATTCCATGAATACAAATACATATACAAACTTGACTTTTGTTTCATCGCTCACCCCATTGTTCATTGACTTGTGTATCAATACAACCTATTGTGAAGTAACTGTTCAGAGTCAGTCTTCTGTGGCTCCCAGGTGGGCTTTATTGGATATGGAATGTTCCTGGACATTTTCTTGGAAGGAGTAATTGGGCTCCACATTCCATGAAGTCACATTAGAGTTGTTAGGGTAAGTGAGAGCAGCCACTTTTTCGGTAACTGATGTTAGAGATTATTTTAAAGTCCAGTGCCACTAAGCGGTTGACTGTTGCAGAAACGATGCCGGTAGACCATGACTCGTTGAGGCAAATAAAGTTAAAATTGAACTCCTCTGGAGTTTGACGGATGTTATGATCATTTTCATAAGCAATTCAGAGTTCCCAACATGAGTTTTGAAGGTGGACTAAAACATTGATGCATTTTCCCCACACATTTCACTGCATGGGGAATAATAATGTTTTAACACCCAGGCCAGGCCTTTCTTTCAAAATTAGGTTCTGAGCATAGCAACATTTTGGGATATCCCGATGATATAATATTATTAGATAGTGCAAGAATTGGGATGCAAAGTTTGTTAAATAAGAAGGAGTAATATGGCAGGAAGAATGATCTTGTTTTAAATTATACAAAATCAAAGATCCTGAGTTTTGGGAATAAGGAATACACCAATGACAGATGGCCCATAGAAGGTAATGAGATAGAGAATGTCTAAGCGTTAAAATACTTGATTATAACTTTTGAAAATTGATTCGTTTGGCAACTACTGAAAGCAGATCGATTGAGAAAAGGGTGGCAGCTTTCATGAGTTTCTACATGTGATGTGTAAGACACCCTCTTCCTTCTACCCCTGAAGGAAGTACCCCTCGTCATTCTACCCCTGAAGGAAGACACCCTCTTCCTTCTACCCCTGAAGGAAGTCACCCTCTTTCTTCTACCCATGAAGGAAAATGCCCTCTTCCTTCTACCCATGAAGGAAGACACCCTCTTCCTTCTATCCATGAAGGAAGACACCCACTTCCTTCTGCCCCTGACGGAAAACACCCTCTCCCTTCTACCCCATGAAGACACCCTCTTCCTTTTACTCCTGAAGGAAAACACCCTCTTTCCTTCTACCCATGAAGGAAAACACCCCCTTCCTTCTACTCATGAAAAAAGATACCTTCTTGCTTCTACCCCTGAAGGAAGTCACCCTCATCCTTCTACCCCTGAAGGAAGTCACCTTCTTTCTTCTACCCCTGAAGGAACCCACCCTATTCCTTCTACTCATGATGGAAGACATCCTTCTTCCGTACCCCTGAAGAAAGACTACCCTCATCCATCTACCCATGAAGGAAGTCTCCCTCTTCCTTCCACCCCTGAAGGAAGTCACCCTCTTCCTTCCACCCATGATGGAAGATACCCTCTTCCTTCTACCTCTGAAGGAAGACACCATCTTCCTTCTATCCCCGAAGGAAGACCCCCTCTTCCTTATACCGCTGAAGGAAGTCACCCTCCTCTTCCTTCTACCCATAAAGGAAGACACCCTCTTCCTTCTACCTCTGAAGGAAGACCCCCCTCTTCCTTCTACCACTGAAGGAAGTCACCCTCTTCCTTCTACCCATAAAGGAAGACATCCTCTTCCCTTTATTCCGGAAGGATGATGTCCTCTTCCTTCTACCCCTAAAGGAAGATACCCTCTTGATTCTACCACTTAAAGAAGACAACCTCTTCCTTCCATACCTAAAGGAAGATACCCTCTTCCTCCTACCCCTGAATGAAGACACCCTCTTCCTTCTACCTCTGAAGGAAGACACCATTGTCCTTCTACTCCTGGTTAAGGCTTAGAGAGGGATGCTGGAGCACAGCATTTCCTTTGGGGCGGATGTCTGGGCCATGCATACATTGCAATGGCTGAAGTTGTTCATGGTGGTATGTCAAGAAAGTATTTAGGACTATTCAGGAATTCGCTGGTGGCAAGTATGCAAATAGAAATAGGGTTATTTGCTTGACTATATGTTTTTGGTAGGGACATTATTATTGAAAGATTACATAAAAACTCTACCAGAAAACTGGAATCATCAATGTATCCAAACTTATTTGAAATGTGTCCCTGCCCTACTTTTAGAAGATTTCATTAATTTAATACCTTTGAGATGATTAGGGCTCAGCAAAACATCCATCTGGATAAGCCTGATTACCATCTGTGTTTAAGGACAAGCATCATTGAATCTCAATGAAATCTGATCACAGAGTGAATTTTGTTTTTATGCAAAGAAGGTACAGAAGATAAGGTACTTCTTGCAGAAGGTAAGAAAGTACAACGATTCAAAAGTGTTCAGCTACTGTGAAATTTTGGATTCATATTGAGAATAAATTGTGTGTTCAGAAGAAATGAGCTGCACTGATTCTAATCTATACCTCTCTATGTGGTGTTAGGCAGTGACTTGACAATGTAACAGAGCTATCTCTCTCCTTCCTTCGCCCCTTCAACCCATGCAGAATAGGGCTGCAAGACTTATCCTTGGCCTCAAGCCCAGGGACTGCATCTCTCCAGCCCTAAAATCTCTCCACTGGCTACCGCTGACCGCAAGGATCAAATTCAAGACCCTTTGCATAATCCACAAGGCTGTCTAGGGCCTGGGACCTCTTTACATCCAGCTTTCCCTCCCTAAATAGCTCCCTGCCAGAGTCTTTCGTCCTCTGTGTATAGGCGCGTTATAAATGCCATATCATACCATATCATATCATATCATATCATATCATATGTCTGGCTCCAACTCTCTGCAGGTCAAACGTTTCTCCAACCAGCGAGTGGGAGGTAGATCCCTTTCCTCGGCTGTTTTCTCCCTCTATAACAGCCTCCCAGCACCCCTCAGACTTGAGCCGGATCTTCTTAAATTCTGGAAACTTCTCAAGACTTTCCTTTTCTCCTCTTCCTTCCCTCTCCCCCTCCCATGCTAATGTTCTCCTCTGCTGCTGCGACTGGAGCCTGGTCCCTTCAGAGTCATACTGGGGCCAGACCAGTCACCACCAGTCCCACCAGCATCCCTCGCCAGCACTTGCCCTCAGGCTGCCTCCCGAGACTAGTCCTAACCTCATCCTCCCTTTCCCCTCTCTTTCCCCCTGGCACTGGCCATCTTGTCCCCACTAGCACTTACCCACTTACCCACCCCCCTCCATTTGGGCACCCCCCTCTTGCACTTCTCCCTCCACCCCTCACCCCCTACACTTGTTACCCCTTGCTCTTGCATGGTAGGATTGTCACAAGGCCAATATAACAGTTTTTTATTGTTCTACTTTCTTTCCTATGCCCCCCCACAACCCCCTCAACATGTCTGTTGGTGCCTGTAAACACTTGTGTATAATCACCAAACAAATGTCGGATAAATAAAATAAATATAATAATTGCCTAAATGTTTTTAGGTAATGGATCAGATATAAACATGATTTTATTCATGTATAGTATGAATGTGGTGTTTATTATCCTGCACTGATTATTAAGGAATGAAATCAAATCATATAAACAGATGAGGCACATGGAGACTGAACCTCCCCATCATATAAACAGAAGAGGCACAAGGAGACTGAACCTCCCCATCATATAAACAGATGAGGCACAAGGAGACTGAACCTCCCCATCATATAAACAGATGAGGCACAAGGAGACTGAACCTCCCCATCATATAAACAGATGAGGCACATGGAGACTGAACCTCCCCATCATATAAACAGAAGAGGCACAAGGAGACTGAACCTCCCCATAATATAAACAGATGAGGCACAAGGAGACTGAACCTCCACATCATATAAACAGAAGAGGCACAAGGAGACTGAACCTCCACATCATATAAACAAATGAGGCACAAGGAGACTGAACCTCCCCATCATATAAACAGATGAGGCACAAGGAGACTGAACCTCCCCATCATATAAACAGAAGAGGCACAAGGAGACTGAACCTCCCCATAATATAAACAGATGAGGCACAAGGAGACTAAACCTCCCCATCATATAAACAGATGAGGCACAAGGAGACTGAACCTCCCCATCATATAAACAGAAGAGGCACAAGGAGACTGAACCTCCCCATAATATAAACAGATGAGGCACAAGGATACTGAACCTCCCCATAATATAAACAGATGAGGCACAAGGAGACTGAACCTCCCCATCATATAAACAGATGAGGCACAAGGAGACTGAACCTCCCCATCATATAAACAGATGAGGCACATGGAGACTGAACCTCCCCATCATATAAACAGAAGAGGCACAAGGAGACTGAACCTCCCCATAATATAAACAGATGAGGCACAAGGAGACTGAACCTCCCCATCATATAAACAGAAGAGGCACAAGGAGACTGAACCTCCACATCATATAAACAAATGAGGCACAAGGAGACTGAACCTCCCCATCATATAAACAGATGAGGCACATGGAGACTGAACCTCCCCATCATATAAACAGATGAGGCACATGGAGACTGAACCTCCCGCGCATATAAACAGATGAGGCACATGGAGACTGAACCTCCCCATCATATAAACAGATGAGGCACATGGAGACTGAACCTCCCCATCATATAAACAGATGAGGCACATGGAGACTGAACCTCCCCATCATATAAACAGATGGGGCACATGGAGACTGAACCTCCCCATCATATAAACAGATGAGGCACATGGAGACTGAACCTCCCCATCATATAAACAGATGAGGCGCAAGGAGACTGAACCTCCCCATCATATAAACAGAAGAGGCACAAGGCGACTGAACCTCTCCATAATATAAACAGATGAGGCACAAGGAGACTGAACCTCCCCATCATATAAACAGATGAGGCACAAGGAGACTGAACCTCCCCATCATATAAACAGATGAGGCACATGGAGACTGAACCTCCCCATCATATAAACAGAAGAGGCACAAGGAGACTGAACCTCCCCATAATATAAACAGATGAGGCACAAGGAGACTGAACCTCCCCATCATATAAACAGAAGAGGCACAAGGAGACTGAACCTCCACATCATATAAACAAATGAGGCACAAGGAGACTGAACCTCCCCATCATATAAACAGATGAGGCACATGGAGACTGAACCTCCCCATCATATAAACAGATGAGGCACATGGAGACTAAACCTCCCGCGCATATAAACAGATGAGGCACATGGAGACTGAACCTCCCCATCATATAAACAGATGAGGCACATGGAGACTGAACCTCCCCATCATATAAACAGATGAGGCACATGGAGACTGAACCTCCCCATCATATAAACTGATGGGGCACATAGAGACTGAACCTCCCCATCATATAAACAGATGAGGCACATGGAGACTGAACCTCCCCATCATATAAACAGATGAGGCGCAAGGAGACTGAACCTCCCCATCATATAAACAGAAGAGGCACAAGGCGACTGAACCTCTCCATAATATAAACAGATGAGGCACAAGGAGACTGAACCTCCCCATCATATAAACAGATGAGGCACAAGGAGACTGAACCTCCCCATCATATAAACAGATGAGGCACATGGAGACTGAACCTCCCCATCATATGAACAGAAGAGGCACAAGGAGACTGAACCTCCCCATAATATAAACAGATGAGGCACAAGGAGACTGAACCTCCCCATCATGTAAACAGATGAGGCACAAGGAGACTGAACCTCCCCATCATATAAACAGAAGAGGCACAAGGAGACTGAACCTCCACATCATATAAACAAATAAGGCACAAGGAGACGGAACCTCCCCATCATATAAACAGATGAGGCACATGGAGACTGAACCTCCCCATCATATAAACAGATGAGGCACATGGAGACTGAACCTCCCGCGCATATAAACAGATGGGGCACATGGAGACTGAACCTCCCCATCATATAAACAGATGGGGCACATGGAGACTGAACCTCCCCATCATATAAACAGATGAGGCACATGGAGACTGAACCTCCCCATCATATAAACAGATGAGGCACATGGAGACTGAACCTCCCCATCATATAAACAGATGAGGCACATGGAGACTGAACCTCCCCATCATATAAACAGATGAGGCACATGGAGACTGAACCTCCCCATCATATAAACAGATGAGGCACATGGAGACTGAACCTCCCCATCATATAAACAGAAGAGGCACAAGGAGCCTGAACCTCCCCATCATATAAACAGATGAGGCACAAGGAGACTGAACCTCCCGCGCATATAAACAGATGAGGCACATGGAGACTGAACCTCCCCATCATATAAACAGATGAGGCACAAGGAGACTGAACCTCCCCATCATATAAACAGATGAGGCACATGGAGACTGAACCTACCCATCATATAAACAGATGAGGCACAAGGAGACTGAACCTCCCCATCATATAAACAGATGAGGCACAAGGAGACTGAACCTCCCCATCATATAAACAGATGAGGCACAAGGAGACTGAACTTCCCCATCATATAAACAGATGAGGCACATGGAGACTGAACTTCCCCATCATATAAACAGATGAGGCACATGGAGATTGAACCTCCCCATCATATAAACAGATGAGGCACAAGGAGACTGATCCTCCCGCGCATATAAACAGATGAGGCACATGGAGACGGAACCTCCCCATCATATAAACAGATGAGGTACATGGAGACTGAACCTCCCAGATGAGGTACAAGGAGAATGAACCTCCCCATTGTCATGTGAAGTGAAATGAGCAACGGTGCCAAAAGATATATATTTCTATAATGAATGTTTCAAGATACAGTCCGATTTATTGTCATCTCATTTCTAACTCAGGTCCTGATTTCATTAGAACCAGGTTAGAAGTCATTGCACTTGACCAATGCATACATCTCATTGTGTTTCCTTTTATAGAAGGGCATAGTTGCAGCACACCCAATGGTGAGGAACCTATGCATTTATTTTATATGTATGGAGACTGAACCTCCCCATCATATAAACAGATGAGGCACATGGAGACTGAACCTCCCCATCATATAAACAGATGAGGCATATGGAGACTGAACCTCCCCATCATATAAACAGATGAGGCACATGGAGACTGAACCTCCCCATCATATAAACAGATGAGGCACATGGAGACTCAACCTCCCGCGCATATAAACAGATGAGGCACATGGAGACTGAACCTCCCCATCATATAAACAGATGAGGCACATGGAGACTGAACCTCCCCATCATATAAACAGATGAGGCACAAGGAGACTGAACCTCCCCATCATATAAACAGATGAGGCACAAGGAGACTGAACCTCCCCATCATATAAACAGATGAGGCACAAGGAGACTGAACTTCCCCATCATATAAACAGATGAGGCACATGGAGACTGAACTTCCCCATCATATAAACAGATGAGGCACATGGAGATTGAACCTCCCCATCATATAAACAGATGAGGCACAAGGAGACTGATCCTCCCGCGCATATAAACAGATGAGGCACATGGAGACTGAACCTCCCCATCATATAAACAGATGAGGTACATGGAGACTGAACCTCCCAGATGAGGTACAAGGAGAATGAACCTCCCCATTGTCATGTGAAGTGAAATGAGCAACGGTGCCAAAAGATATATATTTCTATAATGAATGTTTCAAGATACAGTCCGATTTATTGTCATCTCATTTCTAACTCAGGTCCTGATTTCATTAGAACCAGGTTAGAAGTCATTGCACTTGACCAATGCATACATCTCATTGTGTTTCCTTTTATAGAAGGGCATAGTTACAGCACACCCAATGGTGAGGAACCTATGCATTTATTTTATATGTATGGAGACTGAACCTCCCCATCATATAAACAGATGAGGCACATGGAGACTGAACCTCCCCATCATATAAACAGATGAGGCATATGGAGACTGAACCTCCCCATCATATAAACAGATGAGGCACATGGAGACTGAACCTCCCCATCATATAAACAGATGAGGCACATGGAGACTGAACCTCCCGCGCATATAAACAGATGAGGCACATGGAGACTGAACCTCCCCATCATATAAACAGATGAGGCACATGGAGACTGAACCTCCCCATCATATAAACAGATGAGGCACAAGGAGACTGAACCTCCCCATCATATAAACAGATGAGGCACAAGGAGACTGAACCTCCCCATCATATAAACAGATGAGACACAAGGAGACTGAACTTCCCCATCATATAAACAGATGAGGCACATGGAGACTGAACCTCCCCATCATATAAACAGATGAGGCACATGGAGACTGAACCTCCCCATCATATAAACAGAAGAGGCACAAGGAGACTGAACCTCCCCATCATATAAACAGATGAGGCACATGGAGACTGAACCACCCCATCATATAAACAGAAGAGGCACAAGGAGACTGAACCTCCCCATCATATAAACAGATGAGGCACATGGAGAATGAAACTCCCCATCATATAAACAGATGAGGCACAAGGAGACTGAACCTCCCCATCATATAAACAGATGAGGCACAAGGAGACTGAACCTCCCCATCATATAAACAGATGAGGCACATGGAGACTGAACCTCCCCATCATATAAACAGATGAGGCACATGGAGACTGAACCTCCCCATCATATAAACAGAAGAGGCACAAGGAGACTGAACCTCCCCATCATATAAACAAAAGAGGCACAAGGAGACTGAACCTCCCCATCATATAAACAGATGAGGCACATGGAGACTGAACCTCCCCATCATATAAACAGATGAGGCAACTGGAGACTGAACCTCCAGCGCATATAAACAGATGAGGCACATGGAGACTGAACCTCCCCATCATATAAACAGATGAGGCACATGGAGATTGAACCTCCCCATCATATAAACAGATGAGGCACAAGGAGACTGATCCTCCCGCGCATATAAACAGATGAGGCACATGGAGACTGAACCTCCCCATCATATAAACAGATGAGGTACATGGAGACTGAACCTCCCAGATGAGGTACAAGGAGAATGAACCTCCCCATTGTCATGTGAAGTGAAATGAGCAACGGTGCCAAAAGATATATATTTCTATAATGAATGTTTCAAGATACAGTCCAATTTATTGTCATCTCATTTCTAACTCAGGTCCTGATTTCATTAGAACCAGGTTAGAAGTCATTGCACTTGACCAATGCATACATCTCATTGTGTTTCCTTTTATAGAAGGGCATAGTTGCAGCACACCCAATGGTGAGGAACCTATGCATTTATTTTATATGTATGGAGACTGAACCTCCCCATCATATAAACAGATGAGGCACATGGAGACTGAACCTCCCCATCATATAAACAGATGAGGCATATGGAGACTGAACCTCCCCATCATATAAACAGATGAGGCACATGGAGACTGAACCTCCCTATCATATAAACAGATGAGGCACATGGAGACTGAACCTCCCGCGCATATAAACAGATGAGGCACATGGAGACTGAACCTCCCCATCATATAAACAGATGAGGCACATGGAGACTGAACCTCCCCATCATATAAACAGATGAGGCACAAGGAGACTGAACCTCCCCATCATATAAACAGATGAGGCACAAGGAGACTGAACCTCCCCATCATATAAACAGATGAGGTACATGGAGACTGAACCTCCCAGATGAGGTACATGGAGACTGAACCTCCCAGATGAGGTACATGGAGACTGAACCTCCCAGATGAGGTACAAGGAGAATGAACCTCCCCATTGTCATGTGAAGTGAAATGAGCAACGGTGCCAAAAGATATATATTTCTATAATGAATGTTTCAAGATACAGTCCAATTTATTGTCATCTCATTTCTAACTCAGGTCCTGATTTCATTAGAACCAGGTTAGAAGTCATTGCACTTGACCAATGCATACATCTCATTGTGTTTCCTTTTATAAAAGGGCATAGTTGCAGCACACCCAATGGTGAGGAACCTATGCATTTATTTTATATGTATTTTTTCTGTGCTACCCAGAGGTTCTCGCAGCACCTTTGAAGGTTCAAAGGTTAAAGCGGTGGGAGGTGAAACAGAAGTTACACATTGTTTTCAGGATAGAATAGAAAGATTAGGATAGGCAAGTGCTAGCAGGGGAGATGGAGACGTGGGGCTATGTGTGGGTAAACCTACTTTGACGTGGTGTGCTAGGTCCTAAAATGCGTGCCGCTATGACATTTTAGTCAAAGTGCAATAGGCAGGGATAAGGGTGCTGTAAGGTAACAGGCATGGAAAGTATTGCAAATGCCACCATGAGAGTTGAAAGTGATATGTGCCTTCACTGTGGGCCTTCTCCAATCTGAACACCTCTAATGTTGTAAGAAAACAGCCCTCTTATTCATTAATTTCAAGATGCTTTGTACATATTTAACAAGTTAAAAAACAAAAAAAGAATAGAAAAAAACACTTGTTGGTACCCTTCACAATAATGGCACAAATGGAAATCCTTGACTGGCGCCAGTTGAAGACCTTCAAACTCTACCCGCTGGGGTATGCAGTGACTAGTCCATGTCACACTGCAGGTATGATCAACAGAGCACCAGTACTGGTCATTTCCCGTCAACCTTCCTGAACACTCTGCTGACAGCTGCAACCTGAGTACAGAGACTGGAGCAGTACTTGGGGGGAATAGAGAAAAGTAGAGGAAGCCTAACACACACCGGACGTGTCCCTCCTATGAACTCAAATGTAACATCTTTATTAGGACAAATATTACAGGGTTGAGCAAAATAAAAATCTCTACTAAAGTGTCAGGATACACTGAGTGCGCAAGGTGGAAGTTAAAAGCCCAACTCAACGAAAATTCCAAAGCAAGCTTAACGTTCAGGGTGGCATCAGTTTAGGATTGGATCACTTCAGGGTTCCCCACGCTGGATGAGCTTTGACCAAAGTCCTTGTACAACATCTGTCACTTCTCATGGTAGTCAAAGTTCCATGCCCTGAAATTGACCAAATTTGGGCTTCAGGGTACATGCCGTGACATTGACAAATTTGGGCTTCAGGATTACCCACTCCCTTCTTCTCAAAACTTGTGAAGCTTCTTTTAAGGATGACTGAAACCCCTCTTCCATGTTGCCTTTAGTAATGGATTTTCAGGTAAAGAGAAATGCCATTGGTTAAGATTAATTCTAAACCTTACAGCCATCACTTCCTTTATTTGGCTGATCTCCACCCAAGTGGGTTCCTGTGCCTACTGGACCTAGACAACCATGCTACATCTCACTGAGGAGGCCCAATGAGGCCAAAACATGTATGGGGTTGTTTGTGATGTGATGCAGTAGGGATGTGACCAAGTAGTTCAGGATGGACTGCCCCTTTTGGGGTGGGACCAAGCCTGATTTTCACGTTTTTTTCACCTTTCTGCAATGGCTTGGCAAGCATAGAGCAATGGTCTGGAGGATTGCCCAGAGCGATGCCAGTGGTTAAGATTAATTTGAAACCTTCCAGACGTCACCTCCTTTGTTTGCTTTCAAATTGATCAACATTTGGTCTCCAACTTGGGCTTCAAGGTTGGTTGCACCCTTTTTCTCGCTTCACAGCTGGGTGTGGAACTCCTTGTGAGTTCCTATAAGGAGTGTAGCAGTTGCATCTGTCCGGTTACAGGCAGGAGCGGGTGGCAAAGTGTAGGGTAAGATCCAACAAATCGGATTGCTCTATGGGGAATCTATACAATGCCTAGTCCTATTAGCCTATCCTATCCCTGGTGACCATTCTGGTAGCTACCTCATACTAATGACTTCATGGTGCTACCATTTTAGTTCCCCAGACTTATGATTGCATAATCATTATTTTGTTATGTTTCATATAATCCTTGGTGTTCAATTGGTGGAGCTCCTTTGGCCTAAGTAGGGTGGGACACTTCAGTCATTGTAGACCAATGAAATTGTGAGGTGTGAACAGTGTAGCAACAATTGTATTCTTCTCATCCTGTTCTCATGCGAATTAAACGTTGGCACCATCTTACCATTCTCGTCCTTCCAGCTGCATCACCCGGCAGCATACTATTGCAACTTCTGATTGAAAACATGTCATTTCTCTGCTTCCTTTCCCGTGGTTTATATGCCTCACCTCAGGGAATGTGCTTCTAGGCCCTTTGTTCTCGGACCTTGCACCTGTCGGGATTATGTGTGGTTTTACCTCTGTATAGACATGTGTTCTGGTGGCTGAAATCATTCCTGTAATTCATTGGTGTGCCCTAATCATTGTATAGCCTTTATTGCTTCTTTTGTGTTGAGCTATGAACTTTGAAGCTTCCTTAGTCCTGCATACCGGGTCCTCCCTGGGCTGAGAGCTTACATTATCCATTGTTTGTGTCGCCACGCCTGGGCGGAGGTTTCCCTTCAGGGGCAATGGGATTCTTCACTTTGAATGACTATGGCCTGTGCATGTCTCTGCACTTAGTCTGGCGCTCACCAGGGCTGTGACCTTGTGTTTGTTAGTTCTATGAACATGGGCAGAACCTTTATTAGTTATATATTTCACTTGCTGAATGTGTGGGACCAAATTGAGTCTTCTCTTTCATAGCCAATCCCTACGTGGCATTCTACTCTTCCCCTCATGGACCCCGCTTCTGGTAGCAACATCTAATCAAGTCATGTTCCCTTGTATTATGCCTGAGAAAGAGCTTCACCTCCTACTTCTAATCAATCACTGTGTACCTGTGCACCATGCTCAAGGCTGCTCCCACATTCCACACTCACTGACTTGAACTCACTGTCTTTTGATGTGTAAAACTATCTCTGATGCTTTACAGCCTGCTGTTCAAGTGGCCCATGCATTGCCTTCAATTTGTGCGGACTACCATGTTTTAGATACCTATGAAGCATTAATGTAAGCATCAATATGTTGTGTTTTACATTCTCTGCTCCTTAGTGTTTCTATTTCACACTACCTGATGTGTTTCTCGTTTCTTCTAGACTTTGCTGACGTGGGTGTATGTATTCGGTTAGGGTAACCTCAGTCTCTATGTTATCCTGTCATTGCCATTTCTTACATGGCTAAAGGCATATCTATAAATGCGCCCATCTGTGTATATGTGCTTTGCTGGCGGCTACCTATCTCGTGTCACAAAGGGAACTATCACACTGCTGGTACGTCGTGTTCGTTGGCAAGATCTGTTTATACTTCCTTTATCTAATGAATGCTTTCTCTATTGCCCACAGTTGGCGTAAAAT
Organism: Ambystoma mexicanum; assembly: GCF_040938575.1. Classification (NCBI taxonomy): domain Eukaryota; kingdom Metazoa; phylum Chordata; class Amphibia; order Caudata; family Ambystomatidae; genus Ambystoma; species Ambystoma mexicanum. The sequence continues at coordinate 27,528,246 of NC_090927.1, read as the reverse complement.
TGCTTGTTAATAGTGTCTGCCGTCTTTCTGTGGATCTAAACTCCAAATGTATCTGTGTGTTGCTGTTCTCCATTTATCTCTGAGCTAAGGGATATGGTGGGAATGTCAGGGTGATCTGCTTGCGACCTGCACCTTTGGCCTTGTATGTGTATGTGTGTTCTGACTTGTGCTTTATCGGTTTTCTTAGTTTATATTTCCTCTCACATGTGGGATGGAAGATGTTCTTCCCAACCAGCCCACTCAAGTATATGTGTACTGCGCTTCCGCGGAATCTGGAAAAGATTCTCAGATACCATTGTGAGTGGGTCACGGATACAAAAGAGGGAATGTACAAGCCGTGGCCCGAAGAGGGCTCAAATAATAAGGATGTGTCGGGATATATATATATATATGTATCTGACTGAGAAGTATAAAGGGAGAAAGCTGAGAAGTAGCCAGGGTGTCCTCGGTTAAGGATATAGAAGATACCCCATAGGAACAAAAACAACAACAGGAGGTAATATCTATACCTAGTGTTATCCCCATGGCCCACCGTCATATTGGTGATTCCTCTTCTAAAAGCAGCAGGTTATACTAAGCCGCGTTATGTACCCCAACCCACACCAAGGTCGGAAGCTGCCACTGCAAGTGTGAATGCCACACGCGACTCAGTGGCTAATGCTACACGAGACCCATTGGTTATGGAAGTAGAAAATAGGGTGCAGAGAGAGTTAGAAACAGCCTCCAGAGGACAGAAGCAGAGATGGCACGATCATTGCAAGAGCAGCGGGAGGGACGGAGAGTGATGATAGGTGCAGCCGAATGGAGAGCAGGTGACATTCTGTTTCTAATTAATAGTAGAGTGATTAGAGACGTGCAGGTAGCTGCAGGAGAAGATAACCCCAATGCTGGGGAGCATCCAGAGGGTCCATTTTGTGCTGACAGTGTAGATTATGACTCGACTCGAAATGGCCAGAGATGCAGAGGTTGCAGAGGAGGAAGATGAGTGTGCATCAGAGGAGGAACAGTGGGAGAATCAAGCGGCTGAGGGTAGAGAGGCTATGGGGGCCGAGGCTTAGGACACGACCAGGTCGAATGACTGTAGCGAAAGGCAAGAGAGGGTGGAGAACCTCACAGGTTAAGCAGTCAGGAACACAGCTTCTGTTACTATTGGGATATGGGAGGGCACAATATGTGCCCTGACCACACATGGATAGAAACAATTTAATGAAGTAATTACCCTCACTTACAGCAGGGGCAGACAAATGGATATATGCATTAGAAAAACAGAATGCAGCAATTACATTGTCAGTGGGGGACATAAAAAGTGTATTCGCTGCATTGCTAGGAGAACAGGCAGATGACCTATGGAGGAAGGCAGGAATTGGTGCAGACTACACAAGATTTATCTGTTTAGTATTAGGTAACACACCTTTTGGTGTAGGTCGGAACTACACACGTTGATAGTGTGCCTGAGCAGTTAGTCCTATCTCAAGAGGGGTCAATGTGAGCTGTAGAGTTGTGTAAATGGAATCCGTCAATAAAAGTAACCAACAAAAACACTTATACCCAAGGTTTCAGTTATAAATAATTATTAATTTATTTAACATCAGTTTTAAATAAGCATTTATTTAAAAGACAATGGTTTGTAACCGTTAAAGCAGACTTTGGAATTACCTTTCAGAATCACTAAAGCTGGTGACTACTCTTTGGAGATGTCAATACATTTCCCCTACACCCTGAAGTGACTTCAATAACAAGGATATTATTGCATTAATATATCACACCAATATACTGTTCAGTTTCTGTTTTTCAGGAAGGCAGGGTTAAGGAAAAATAGTAAGCTTAGAAGAGTTTCTTATAATGTGAGGAGAACTGAATCCTCTAATGAAATCTAGGTAAGCCTTTTTAACAGTATTCAACAAGCAACAACCCATGGAAGGACAAGAAATGCCATAGTCAATGGATTTAGAAGAGTGCCTTTAGGGAGCCAGGACAGCCAACGTCATTTGGACAAAGTCTATAGTTCTGATGCACTTCGTGGATAGAGTCTTTCACAAAGTCAGATAGTTCAAAGGAAATCACTGAAGAAACACAAGCTGTTAGGCCTGTGCAAAGGGGAGTTGAAATCAACTCAGAAAGTTAGGCAAGTGCAAGTCTCAAGCATGATAGCATGACTTAAGGGGGGAATGTAAGTACCCCCAAGCCCAAACGGTTCCTCTGGTTAGAAGAAGAGTGGTCCAGCTGGATGTCCTCTTGCTGCAGCTATGCAGACCCTGGTTCCTGAGCCTCAGTCGTGGGGACAAGAGGAAGGACATCTGTAGGGTTCATGTGGCAGTTCTCAGGAGGACTTTGGCAGCTACAGGCTCTCTTCGATTCAGCGGCACTTCGCGGTTTCAGCGCCTCACAAACAGCACTGATGCAGATAGAATATCACTGGTTGGACTTTCCTTGCTCCCTCGGTCCTGTGCTCTGGTAAGGCTAACTCTGGATCAGCATTTCCTGCTTATGAAGTGACCTTAGAAGGCTCCTGGAGCTTTTGGCCAGCTTCGTTCGGCGGCAGACGTTGCACTCGGTTATGAGCACTCGACCCCTGGCATTGGGCTTCTTCAGCAATGGAGAGGCACAGAAAGTCGGGAATTGCGCCAAAGTGGAGTTTGTCTCGGGGTTAGTTGGTCCCACTAACCCAAGGGGAGAAGTCATCCCATCTGGAGCTTCTCTGTCAATACAAAAAAAAGAGGTCAGCACAGCAGCAGGGCTTCACTGGGCAATTCAAAGGTCCAGGAGGTTGCAGCGGCTTCTCTTCACAATTTCTTATTCAGATGTTTCTTCCAGTGGTCGACTCTGCCTCCAGTCCCAAAACCCTTGCCTTTTAAGCAAGGTTTCCCATTCATGCACAGCCTAGGCTGTCAATCACACAGCAGGGTGGCTGTCCTTTCAGGACAGCCAGCAAGCCAGCCAATCAGACTGGTTGTATTCAGGCATTCCTAGAGACAAAGAACAAGGGAGTTTGGGGCCCCTCCCTCATATCCTGTCCTTCCTGACACACTGGAGACAGGTGCAGGCTTCAGGACTGAAGCCCGCCAAAGGCAAAACACATAAAGGGCTCAAATCTGTCTCAACGCACAGAGTAAAAGCCAAGAAAGACCTCACAAACAGAAATTGGCAAAAAAAGAAGACAGGGGCCATTTTGACAAAATGGACACCTATTGGTGCTGTACTGCAGCTGAGGATTCAGCCTGCGGTAGAAAGACACAATGGTAGTAAAAATTAAACCACTCTCACTAGCCATTTAAAGTAGTGAGGGTAACAAAAAATGTTACATGAGTGTAAAGACTGCAGGGGGGTTTCTGTACTCCTGCCCTTTATATGGCAGAGTAGAAGCACAGAGCACCGCAGCCAAGATTCGCTATAGGGTAGCTATGGGCGAGCAATCAAGGCTTAAGCTCTCAGGAGGTGATGCAGGCTGGTTCTTAAGTACATACACTATGTTAGTGAAAACACAGTTCTTTATATAAATAAGGTTCAAGTTATATACACACAATAAAACACTTTGTGCTCAGGCAATCCTGTAATGATAAATATATACATCTCTATGTGGTACCACAATTACTCTTTGATTCCATTAAAATGCACCAACTGCTGACAGTTTCAAATGGCATACAAGCAATAGGTATCAACCATAGACTTTGGGAGGAAAACAAGTTGGTTAAACAATTGGCAGAATACTTGTCTTGTTACCTAGACACAGTTCTGTGTGAGGATCCCGCCACCTGGGCAACCTGTAAATAATATAATAAACACGCCCAGTCCATATATTGCTTTTCAGAGTCGTATCTCCTTCTAAAATTGTTCTACTACCCCAATGTACCTGGTTTAGTAGAGTTCGACACTGGGTCGTCGACGGATACTTCTTGAGTGAACACCCTTTAAGGCAGGAGCCACGGATCGTCAAGATCCCTCGAAGATCCCTCAAAGAAAAGGATGAACAACAGCTTCAGTCCTGGTGGTGCTCGACGACGGTCGGTCGTGGACATCCTGCGAAGATGAGGCATGCGGTGCACCTCGACAACGATAGTTAGTTGCTGCAAAGAGTCAATGAAGAACTTTGGCCCAGCAAGGGCATTGGGTCGTCTGCGTCTTTGTGGTCTTCGGGTGGCGGGAACCCCCCTGACGGATTCTCATCGGTTCGTCTGCGACCTTGACTTTCTCCTGCGGGACAAAGCAGTCAACGATGATGAGCAAGGGAGTCCTTGACTCGAAGTGTTCTTAGGCAATGGAGCATTGCGTCTCTGGTCGTCGGCAGCATGGCGTCAAGCTGTCCCCGCTTCTGGGCAACACGGCTTAAACGGGCCTACAGCGGTTCCAGCAATCCTCCGAACCCTGGTCGATGATGATGGACTTTGATGGCCTCAATATCCGGCTGCTGCGCTTTGAACGTCCTCGGCGGTTCCCGTCTCCGGTCGGCAGCCTTTCGAGGACTGATTTCCAGGGAGCCTTGGTGAAGTTTATCTGGTGCATGATGGTCCCTCATAGCTTGGGACAAGGTCTCCTAGCCAGGTCCTCTCTTGGATCAGTTTCTTGAAGGCACGGCAGCTTTCAGATTGCGTCAAAGGGAAACAGCAGTAAACCTTCTTCTTCCAGCTCGGCTTTGAGATCAAGCATCAAGTTTCTACTTCAGCTTCTGAACAATTTCCATCAGTGAGAAGTCCCCAGATATACTGTTTCGTCTCTCATTCACTCTGCTGGGTCACACTCAGGCAACCAATCATTCAGAAGTGCATTCAGGCAGACAGGCAGCCAATCAGGCTCACAGTGCATTCAGGCCATTCTGCTCCCCCCAGACACACACAACAAGGAATGTGGATTGGGACAAGCACCCAGCCATTCAGCACTCCACTCTGCATTCATATCAGTTTCGGGCAGGGCTGTCTCAGTCTTTGTGTCACATACCAAAAACCAGACACCCATAACATGAAATGCATATTGGTCACACACTCCATTCACCTAGATCCCACCCCAAGAGTGTACCCACAACATACAGTTACTGGTTAGGCTCCAGCAGGTCTGGCCTGGACTTCCCCACAATACCATATATGGAACTTCCACCCAAGAGCCAGTCAGGGGAAGGGACAGAGTCAGGGCTTCCCAGGACTTTGGGACAGCAAGGTAACAGGCAATAGAAAGCAAGAGGCCACAGGGGCCATCTTGCCTCCTATCAGGAATAATCTGATTCTAATGGCAGGGACTGGGTATCCCAAAATGGAGGATACTCAGAGCACCTGTCAAAGTCAGCATTGAGCTGCCACCAGCCCATACCCTGCTCTGTGGGTCACACACAGGTTCCCAAAACATACTCTAAGAGTACAGGGTTGTACCCCCACCCATGGGTGCCATAAGGGTATCCCAAGGGTCTGTTCACCAAACCAAAAAGAGGAAGAACTTCACTGCCAGGAGTCTCATATGGACTCCTATGCAGAAAATAACACAGAACACACATGATAAAATGACTACAGGACAAGGACATGGAGGCCCTGTCTCTCCAATGCATTTCCAGCATCTCAATGAGAAAGTCGGATAAGGGGCTACTAAGTAACCCCTCAGCACTCTAGATAAGATGGTGTGTGCTGGACCTACAAAGAGAAAAGGTTAGTAAAGTCAATTTCACTTTACTATTCTTTGGAACTGGAGTTCACCCAAGAAAAGGTATTTAACCATAAGAGAAATCCAAAGGACTTCTCATTGACACTGCACTGAAGGTGCTATGTGTCACCATAAAAAATGTAGATGCCTATGGAGTTTGTCAGACTCCAAAAACAGTGAAAACATAAAATCAAAATCAGTGAAAAACACATAAGACATTGAGAAAAAGGTCCCACTCACTCACAAATTAAAAAGTCCAAAGTCTAGCAAAAGAGCTGGGGGTCTCTAAGGTTGTAGGAATTTAGCACATACACGGGAATTCTCCCTCACACACCCAGGGGTACAGATGAATAATGACTATCATGATAGAGCACAGTTTAATGACTGTGAAGCGAAAGTGTGGAGCATGTTAAGGTCAGCATACCAGATTTCAGTTTGATTATGGCCCATGCCATGAAGTTAGATGAAGATCTCACTTTGTATATAAACCAGATACACGAAATGTGGAGGGAGGAGACAGGGGAGCCCTGGGACAAGAATACATAGCAATATATTATAATATGCTATGGAAGGGACTGCCCAAGGATTTGCAAAATGATTTAGACAAGGTAGTATGGATTGAAGCGAAGGGATGGGCTGAAAATCAGGCAGTCATAGTGGATCATTGAAGGAGAAGGCAGCAGCAGGAAAAAGAAACACAAGACAAGCACCAGAATGGATGGACGGATACCAAGGGTACACAGACAATAGAAGGGACATGAAAAGTTATCAGAGAGGAAGAGAAGGTTTCCAGGGAGTGCGAGGAGGTGGATTTGGGGGGATGAGGCTGAGGCTTTTGTAACCGGGACCGTGTCGGACCTGTGGCCATACAGGACACTTTGCGTGATAGTGTAGGGGCAGACTCGGACCTGTGGCCATACAGGACACTTTGCGTGATAGTGTAGGGGCAGACTCGGACCTGTGGCCATACAGGACACTTTGCCTGATAGTGTAGGGGCAGACTCGGACCTGTGGCCATACAGGACACTTTGCCTGATAGTGTAGGGGCGGGCTCGGACCTGTGGCCATACAGGACACTTTACGTGATAGTGTAGGGGCGGGCTCGGACCTGTGGCCATACAGGACACTTTGTGTGATAGTGTAGGGGCGGACTCGGACCTGTGGCCATACAGGACACTTTGCGTGATAGTGAAGGGGCGGACTCGGACCTGTGGCCATACAGGACACTTTGCGTGATAGTGTAGGGGCGGACTCGGACCTGTGGCCATACAGGACACTTTGCGTGATAGTGTAGGGGCAGACTCGGACCTGTGGCCATACAGGACACTTTGCGTGATAGTGTAGGGGCAGACTCGGACCTGTGGCCATACAGGACACTTTGCGTGATAGTGTAGGGGCAGACTCGGACCTGTGGCCATACAGGACACTTTGCGTGATAGTGTAGGGGCAGACTCGGACCTGTGGCCATACAGGACACTTTGCGTGATAGTGTAGGGGCAGACTCGGACCTGTGGCCATACAGGACACTTTGCGTGATAGTGTAGGGGCAGACTCGGACCTGTGGCCATACAGGACACTTTGCGTGATAGTGTAGGGGCAGACTCGGACCTGTGGCCATACAGGACACTTTGCGTGATAGTGTAGGGGCAGACTCGGACCTGTGGCCATACAGGACACTTTGCGTGATAGTGTAGGGGCAGACTCGGACCTGTGGCCATACAGGACACTTTGCGTGAGAGTGTAGGGGCAGACTTGTATGCTTCTTTTTCTACAGATTCCACTACCCCAAAGTACTTGGGAAGACGCAGGAGAACAGGATCCAAGATGAACTAGGACCCCTGGAGGCGTCCTGAGGATACAAGATGCTCTTCTTGGGGACAGGGCGACCCTGTCCCATACCCCTAAGTGCTTTAGATTAAGGCGAGCTGCATTCAAAGCACTATGAGGGACCAGGGGGACAGTGGTAGCACCCCACCCCAACATAATCAACCCACATAGTATAGCCCAGGACACAAACAAGACTGCCATTTTGTGTAGATTTCAGTGCATTTTTGTGTAGATGTTAGTAATCACAGTTAGGAGACAAGGCCTGCACGGTGAATGCAGCATTTTATGCACTGGGCCCTAATTGCGAGACAAGGGAAAATCCAGCAATGCCTGAGCTCCTATGAGGACAACCCACACCCCGTACCGCCATAAAGCTCATCCATTGTTCTAACAGTGTTGCAAAGATGTTTTTCTAACTGAAAGGAATGTGCCCTACAAGGGCTCAAACATAAACCGGCGCCTGGTGTGCATGTTATCTCACAATGGCCAAAGCATGACCCGGCCCACCCTCAGGAAACCATGAGTTATAGCCCATATAACTGGCTAAGCCCCAAGATCCCTGAATTCCATGGCACCAGGTGACCTTCCAGGTGAAGTCTTGAATGTTCAAAGAGAATGGACATTGCACGTCTGTGAGCTACAAACATGTGATTTGTATTGTGAGGTGCTGGGAGGGATAAATTATAGTTCAAAACAAGGGTGGAGACCTTGGAGCCAAATGGTGCGAAGGGGAGTGAGTGAAATATGTGTGTGGAGGTCAGAGTGCCCCAGAACCTCCTTTGTGCCAGTCTTAAAGCCTGCCAGGTACACAGTATAATGATGAAGTAGCATTGTATTAGGAGTGTAGCTAATTTGTTCTTTGACCTTCGTCAATGAGAAGAAGTTGATCTCCGCAGCACCCACGTGATGGAAGACGGACGGACTGGGCTGGAACTAATGACCTGGCATCCGTTGTGGAGCAGGCAGACCCTGTATAAGCGCACAACAACCAGACGTGCAGGTTTTTACTGTATAGTATTGCTCCACGATGACGATGTGTCTCCTCTTAAGCCTCTGCTTGTACCCTTTTTCAGTAGAACGTTCTTAGTAGCAGAGTTCTTTGCTGTTGCTCCCATTTTTGTATGAGATTAAAATGTGTTATCCTTACAAGACCGACTAGGGCCTGGTGTGAGCATTCAGGGGCGTGCCTTCACTCTTCCACGTCACAGTGTCTTGGGTGCCTTGGCAGGCAAAGTGGTGGAGTTTCTTGGCTTTACTCAATGAGACCCCTTGAGGATGGACCCCTCTGTTGAAGAAGGAGTCACTGGGATGTCTGTGTTGAGAAGAAGAAGGGAACCAAGCAGTGTCTGAAAGGCAGCAATTTTGGTCTTTGCGGTCATCTCGGATGTCGGGTTACTAAGTCCGCAGTGGATATCCCACGAAGATGAAACTTGCTAAGGACCTCAATAAGGCTTGTCTGAAGAAGATAGGACCCTTTGTGGCCATGGACAACTTTTGGTGGTGACGAGTGCAGTGGCAGAAATAGGCGTTGAGTTTGGGGATTTTGTGGTTTATTGAATTTTGATTCTTTGGTGCTGCAGCCACAGCACAAACAGCAGGGTGACATCGGGCAACCTGGACACGACCATTAGACTTGACTGCGGACACTCACTAAGTCTGAACTCTCCGGACATCTTCTTTGGATTTTGGTTGGGGGGATCCCACCAGCACACCCTACTCTCTGGGCAGCGACCCTGGACCTTCTCCGGCAATAACAAATGGATGGATGTCGTGGCAGGGATGCCCCTTGAAGAGTTCTTCAGTTGTTTGGAATTTTCCCAGCTGTGGGTATCATACAGCACTATGCCAGGGTACACCCTCTTCTGGGTGATACTCAGCAGCTTGGCTTCCAGAGGCCACAAACACTCCTCCAGACCTTGGGTGACACAGATGAACTTCTTGGCTTCAAGATGTTAAGGTACTCCTCTTCTGGCCCCACAAAGATCCCTTTTCCGAAGTGGAAGGCACATTTCCTAAACCCCTTCTTAGTGGGCTGTAACCATGTTCTGGACAGTATTTCTTGTTCCTCCGGTAGTAGTGATGGGCTCAGTCTATTTTTCAAGGTTCTCACTCTCTTGTAGATGATTTGCGGTTTCTCCTTTAAAATATTTGGATAACATTGTACGCCTAAGAGCGAGCAAGCTGAAATCATACTTGAAGGATACCACTAACGTGATTAAGAACCTGTTAGAGGTGCCTGTAATTGCATGCATAGGCCTCTACATGTGAGTACATAGTTCATATTACACCCACCAGTTCAGTCTGGTCTGGGTTCCCAGTCACTGGGCTGTCATGTACATAGTTACCAGGCTCCAAGTCCAAGTGACACAGTAGAACTTGGAGCCTGGTACAGAGGTATGTCTGATTCTATGGGAAGGCAGTTGATGAGGGCTTCCCTGGCTGGGGGTCGTTACAGATAGAGCTGGAATTAATCTTATGTTAACCTATTCAATAAAGACAAGTGTTGCAGCCCAGACACTTGTGCATGTCCTTTTCCTGCACTCTTAACAGAACCTACAGGCAAGTGAATGGAAGGACGGTTTCCTTATGGCCACCTTGGACGCCAAAGCCCTCTATACATCAATCAAACCTGATTCAGCAATTAAGACCATAGATTACACATTCAAGGACGAATCAGCATCACATTACCATCAAGTAGAAATGCTTAAGGAGATGCTACAGACAACACTGGATTGTAACATATTTATCTTCAATAATACATTTTTTCAGCAACCAAAGGGCGTAGCGATGGGTACTAAATATGCGCCTAGCCTAGCCAACCTATTTATGGGCTTCTGAAGATGTAGTGGTACATACAGATGAGGCATTCTCTGCGAAAGTGGAATTATGGGCATGTTACATAGATGATGTTTTTCTGATATGGAAAGGAACAGTACAGCAATTTGACGAATTTTCACAGAGGATCAACACGAATGACTTTGGAGTACAATTTACAGGAGAAAGTAGTGGGAGTAACGTCAACTTTTTAGATCTAACCATACATGTAGGCAGTGATCACTTGGAAACATGTACATATAGGAAGGAAACAGAGGTCAATTCTATGCTTTTGCGACCAGCTGTCATTTTGAGTCCACAATAGTGGTGTAAGTCCATTAGGAGGTGGATGTTGAAATATTCAAAATAATGCGAAAAACAAATTTGTGCTAGGGTTACAATTTATTCGATGGAATGACTGCAGCAGCGCAATCAAAAACAATAATGCCAAAAAAATTAATAATCTAGTGTAAATTTACACTTTATAAACCAGACACCAATTAATCTGAGGCAGTATTACCTTAATAGGGATAGAGCCTGAAAGTTAAGATGAAGGGACAATGCCCAAAAAGTACTCTGTGGAGGAGAAAGAAACAAACAATCTATGGAGAAATGGCCAAATTGTTGCAATTTGATGGATGAAAAAAAAAGGGTTATTAATTTAAGTACCTGAAGGCTTCGCAATTGCGGTTAAAGCTGCAAAATAAAGGAAAGGAAGAAAAGAAACTCTCATGACACTGATCAAGATGATTTAGTGGATTCGGAATCCATCGCTTCGGTTCCAACAGCACCTTCGCCTTTTTTGGAGCAACTCAGACGCTACAAGAAGGGCAACCGAATTGCTGCAGCAAAAAAAGTACGCTTCCAAACACCAGTCTCCAGCAATATATCAATCCCAGGCATATAACCAGGGGTCAAGGGGGGTATGCCAAGGCAGCGGAAACGCACCACCCTCTCAAAGACTCAACACAGCAATGTCTCAGCAGCAATTGACCAATCCAAACCCATGAACCTAATTACTAACTTAAGCTCATATTCGCTCTCCTCAGCTGAAACTACTGTTCTCAACAAGGGTCTTTCCTTTGTTCCATCAGCTACCAATAATTTTGTGGATATTCATATTGACCTCTTTAAGTTTAAACTCAAACTAAAAAAATTATTTGCAACGCAAGTACGTAATTACGAACCTCCACCACAACACCTACTCCGTCCCAGATCTCTATGCAAACACTTCTCACTACTCATGTGTTAATGACTTTAGATGATGCAGTTCCACAATCACAAACCAGTATCTCACAAGTTCTTAAGGAGCTTGATATTGTTCAGCAAAATGTAAACATTAAGGAACTTTCAAGGAAATCAAAATTATCTCCTACATTCCCTCCTGACAATATCATCAACACCTTTTATCAGACAGTTATTAAGGACATACATTTACTGGAAGACTCTGGTTCATCTTACAAATCTATTTTCAAAAGTAATCTTAATAAACTTGGGTTTCAAGCAATTCAACATCTGTCTTCCAATCCTGATTTGATCATTAAAGAAGCTGATAAGGGTGGCAATGTGGTTGTTATGAACCGTTCAGATTATATCACTATGGGAATGCGTCACTTAAACACTGCTGGTTGTTACTCTATTCTTTCGAACAATCCTCTGCTGTTAATCCATGCAGCAGCTACTAATCTAATTTTGAAATGGCACAAAATGGGTCTGCTTACTGAGGTGGAAAGACATTTCCTCATCGTAGATGGGCCTATTATGCCCACTGTCTATTTCCTTCCCAAAATCTATTAAGAATTCACAGATATTCTGGAAGGGAGGCCAATAGTCAGTGGGGGTGGTGGTGTGCTAGAACCTATTTCTATTTACATTAACAAATTCTTGTTACCAGCCGTTCTTAAGACCCCTACGTATATCAGAGATACAATGCACACATTACAAATTCTGGACAATTTGAATCTTCAATCTAATTGTTGGCTAGTCACCTTAGACGTGAAAGCACTTTATACTTCCATAGACCATATTAAAGCATTACAAAGTGTTGACTTTCTATTTCGTGAATTCTCTGCATCCTTTTTTGATCATATTGAAATGGTGAAAGAGCTCCCAACATTTACTTTGAAGAATAATGTTTTTGTATTTAACAATGAATACTTCATGCAACTCATTGGGGTGGCTATGGGTGCAAGCTTTACACCAGCACTTACCAATGCTTTCATGCTTTATTTTGAACAAACAATTGTATTTGCATGCCCTGTTTTTCTTCCATTCATTCACTTGTGGAAACGTTACATAGATGATGTTATTCTAATTAGGACTGGTACACAAGATTTACTTTCTGAATTCGTTGTCTTCTTGAACAATAATAAATGAGGATTACAATGTACTTCCACTGCGAGCCAAACACATATTGATTTTTTGGATCTATCAATTGATTTAACCCCTAATGGTTTAGTCACTAAAACTTATCGTAAATCTACTTCTGTCAATTCAATATTGCTTGCAGAAAGTTGTCATAAAAATCATGTAAAGGCTAACATTCCGAAAGGTGAGTTCATCCGTGCTAAGAGGAATTGCTCTAATCCCAAGGATTTTGACAATGAAAGTATCACCATTAAATCACGCTTCCTTGAGAGAGGCTACCATCATAGCTGTCTCGATAAAGCATTAGCTTCAGTACGCCAGCTAAAGAGAGCGGACCTGCTTGTTCCTAAAATTCATGACAAGTCTCCCGTCACTCAGAAAATTAGGTTAATCACGAGGTTCAATTCAGACAGTCACAAGATCCATAATGTGCTGAGGAAACACTGGCACCTGTTACACCTTGATTCTGACATCGTCAACTGGTTAGATCCGCGTGCTAGTATAACATTTAGCAAAGGCAATTTGCTCAAAAATAAACTGTGTCCTTCATTTATGAGTATGCCCTCTCCTAAATTGACTTGGCTACATTCAGCTCAGGCCACTGGGTTTCATAAATGTGGCTTTTGCAACATGTGTAAATTTACTTTGTAAACATCACAGGTCTCCTTTGGAACTAGAGAAGATCACACAATTGATTCGTTCATCAACTGTAATTCTAAATTTGTTGTGTATTGTTTAATCTGTACCTGTGGTCTGAAATATATTGGGAGCACTATTCGCCCCTTGAAGATTCGCATCCGCGAGCACTTGGCTACAATTGGTAGTCAAGAGTCCAAATATCCTTTAGCCAACCACTGGCAAAAAACTCATCAACTAGACTGTAAGGGTGACATACGTTTCGTTGGCCTATGCAAAGTGTCCTTACCTCCGAGAGGGGGCAACCTAACCTTGAAATTACGACAATTGGAAGCAAGACTAATCTGTAAATACCGTAATGGATTAAATTCGGACCATGAATTTGCTACTTTCCTGTAACAGCAGGCTGTCCCTATTTTTGTCTCTGCCAATTTGGTGCCACTGCCCTCACTGTATTATGGAATTTTTGTTTCTTATGTGCCTAACCTCTTATTCTTTGGCACACATTTTTATTAACCTCTTTACCCATGGGACCATTATTTGAATTATTATAAATTGGTCTCCTTGTGCAACCTGTACATGTTCTTGCAGCAGCGCACTCACAGACAGTATCCTGTCCCTCTTAATTCATGATGTTCCCTCGGTTCATTTATCCAAAATTCTCTATTTCGCTTCATGATACTCTCTTGATTTTTTATGCGCGCGCAATTAATTTAGTAATTACCCACTTTGCCCTCACTTTCACTTTCCACCTACAATTTTTGCATTTTTTCTTATTTTTTTATTTTTTAAAAGAAAAAAAATGTACTTTCCTTTTCAATCTTTAGTGGTTTTCTATTTCGCATTTTTCTCTCGTGTGTGCACTGAGCATTTTTTAGGCAATTTTAGTTTCATTTAATATCCCTTACTTACCCATTGAATTGCCTTGTATTTTTAGGCAGTCCAAACATGGCGGCTCTGTTGGTTCCTTCCTTCTGCCATGTTTTTCTGACCTGATGCATTTATCTAGTCCTCTTTCTAGCTTTGCGACCAGCGCATTGATTTCTTCAGTCTGTCTAAACAGCCGACCAGGTAAGACGGTTTTACATGGCCCCCTGTTCACTTTGGAATTGTAATTCAGTGTTAATGCTCATTCGAGCCGGAACATCTTCAAGCCTGCTTAGTTTATTGCTACTAATGGGTACCTCTTTTTGATTGCGTGCGCTCTTTTTGTTGCATTAACCAGTTGCTTTTCATTACCTGGTAAATATTAACTTAAATTAGTTTCAATCCATTGATACAGTTCGTTTCTTTTCTTCCCTTTCCTTTATTTTGCAGCTTTAACCGCAATTGCAAAGCCTTCAGGTACTTTCATTAATTACCCTTTATTTTTATTTTTTTTATTTTTCATCCCTCAAATTGCAACAATTTGGCCATTTCTCCATAGATTGTTTGGTTCTTTCTCCTCTGCAGAGTTCTTTTTGGGCATTGTCCCTTCAGCTTAAATTTCAGGCTCTATCCCTATTAAGGTAATACTGCCTCAGATTAATTGGTGTCTGGTTTATAAGGTGTAAATTTACACTAGATTATTTTTTTGGCATTATTGTTTTTGATTGCGCTGCTGCAGTCCTTCCATCAAATAAATTGTAACCCTAGCACACATTTGTTTTTCTCTCTATTTTGAATATTTCAACATCCACCTCCTAATGGACTTACACCACTTTTGGTATGGCTTTAAATTTGTTACGTTTATAATTTTTTCTTTTGTCAAATATGCTTTTGATTTTCGTTTTTGTCTTGCATTAACCCCATTGCAAATTGCATACATTTAATTTTGGCTCATTCATCCCCTGCTTTTCCCCTGGATGCTATGCCTTTATTTGTCCTGCTTATGTTACTGTATGGTGTCACTATATTATTGAATGTTGCACACTCCATTTTGTTATTGTATCCTATGTTTAATAATAGCCTCAGATGAAGAGCCGTGGAAGGCTCGAAACACGTGTTAGGCTGTTGCTTGTACTAAACCTTGGACTTTAAAGGCTGTTCTTTCATACAAATCACTTGGACTCCCGATTTTTATTTTGCTATACTTGGCGCAGTGAAACTGCAATTGTACTTACCTCAGTGGAATTATACTGGCAGTATATCCACACTACCCAGATACCTGCAGCCTTGACCCTCCTTGTCTAATTTATACTTACAAGCGCTGTGGATCGTGACTTTTTCTGCCAATGTGTTCTTTCTTCAACATAGAGGGTACTCATGCAAGAGCATTAATAAAGCATACGAGAAAGCACGGAAATTATCACAAGACCAGAAGGGCAAACAGCAAAGGAAGGAGCAAGACATGGTTGGATTTGTGACCAAATATTCCAGCAATCACTATGAGATAAATAGAATCTTAAGAAAGCATTGGCATCTGTTGAGATTGGATCTGCATGTGCGTGAACATGTAGAGGAGAAACCGCAAATCATCTACAAGAGAGCGAGAACCTTGAAAAATAGACTAAGCCCATCACTACTACCTGAGAAACAAGCCCAAGACGGCAACACAACCTAATCAACCCCAAAGAATTTGAGCACAATACAAGGGCCGAGATATGCGTTTTCAAACAGGCCCTGCAATGATTAATATACATGTAAACTTTATAAAAGCCAAATTCATTACATAGGTCTCGACATTATGTCTGATTAGTATATTCAGTATTTGCAGTATAATTGACCTAATCTAGTCTGGGTCGGAAGCCTAAATATAATTAAAATAAAATAATTACGCAATTGAGCCCACTACGGCTTGATATCGTAAGTGCTCCGTAAAATACAATATTCACACATATATGCGATACGCATTAAATATGGTACGGCATGATTTTTGGAAAACAAGGTAACATGTAATAGAAACCAAGAGCCCACAGGGGCCATCTTGTTGTTCCTATCAGGAATCCACTGATTCCTATGACAGTGCCTGGGTATCCCAAAATGGAGGATACTCAGAGCACCTGTCAAATTCAGCATACAGCTGCCACCAGCACATACCCTGCTCTGTGGGTTACACACAGGTGCCCAAAAACATACACTATGGGTACAGGATTGTACCCCCACCCATGGGTGCCATAATAGTATGCCAAGGGTCTCTGTTCACCACAACCAAAAAAGAGGAAGAGCTGCACTGCCAGGAGTCGCACATGGACTCCTGTGCAGAAAACAACACAGAACACACATGATAAGGGAGGACAGGACAAGGACATGGAGGCCCTGTCCCTCCAATGCATTTCCAGCATCACAGTCACCCCCTTGTCCCTCAGACTGCGATCAGGGTGGTCTAATCTTCCACGAGATTGATGCCCTTGCAGGCTAATGGACCACCTGAGCAGTTTCAGGTTTTCACCCTTCATCTGCATAAGCCATTTTAAGGGCTTATGGTCTGTTTGGACCTTGAAGGTATAACCCTTAAGGTAGGACTGAAAATGCGTAAGGCTCCAAACTATACTGAAATATTCCTTAAGTTCTCTACCTTTGAGTTGCCTACTGATGAATATGATAATAGGATGTTCCCTCCCTTTGTAATCTAACTGGGACAAGACAGCTCCGATTCCGGTGTCAGAGGCATCAGTGTGGACAATAAAGGGTTTGCTGTAATCAGGCACACACAACACAGGTGCCCTACACAGACTTTCCCTCAAGCCAACAAAGGCCTTCTGACAGTCTCCATCCAATTAACCTTCCTCGGTTGGTTGGACAAAGTCAGAGCTGTCAGAGGGGCAGCTATGGTTCCATAGTCCGCCCATGAATTTACAGTGATACCGAGTGAGGCCCAAAAAATCTCTCACCTGGGTTTGAGTAGTGGGAGTCTCCCAGTCATGTACATCCTGTACCTTTCTGGGGAGAGGTTGAATTCAACCCCCTCCTACCTCATGACCAAGGTAAGTGACTTCCCCTGTGCTATCTGGCACTTGATGGCCTTGATAGTGAGGTTAGCCCTTCACAAGGTCTGCAACACCCGATCCAAATGAGTCAAATGCTCTTTCCATGTGGAACTGGAGACAGCAATGTCGTCTAGATAGGCCACACAAAAGGCCTCCAGCCCACTGAGTGCATGGTTGACTAATCTCTAGAAGGTGGTAGGTGCATTCTTCAACCCAAAAGGCATGACTATAATTAGGTAGAGCCCCTCAGGTGTTTTTTCCTTGGCATGGTCCGTCGGAGCTATTTGCCAATAGCTTGAGGTAAGGTCAAAGGTGCTTACAAATTTGGCAGCACCTATGGTGTCCACGAGCTCATCAGGCTGGGCAATGGTTGTGCGTCAGTTTTGGTGATGTCATTGACCCCTCGGTAGTCCACACAGAACCGCCAATCCTTGGTACCTGCCTGGGAACGTCCCTTGGGGACAAGGACCACTGGACTAGACCAGGGACTGGTTGACAGTTCAAAAACACCCAAATCCAACATCTTGGTGACCTCAGCCTGGATGTAGCCCTTCACGGTATCTGACACCCGATTGCACCTGATTTTGGCAGGTACACTGTCACCAGTGTCAATTTTTTGCCTGCACTACACGGTGAGGCCTGGTGTCAGTGAGAACAGAGGGGCATACTGCTGGAGCAAAGCCATGCAGGCCCTCTGCTGCTCTGGTGTCAGATCTGGAGAGAGATGCACTCCCTCCACTGAATCATCCTGAGGGTTGCTTTGCAGCAAATCACAATGGGGCTCCCTCTCATCCTCCTCTTGCTCTGAAGCTAGCAGAAGACATGAGACTTCTTCTCGCCTCTGGAAAGGCTTGAGCCTGTTGAAGTAGAATACCTGAGGGGCTACCCTAGGGACTCCCATGTCAACCAGATAGTTGACATCGCCCATCTTGGAGATTATCCGGAAGGGTCCGGTCCACTTATCTGCCAAAGTATTAGGCTTGGTAGGCTCCATCACAAGGGTCTCCTGTCCTGGAGTCCAATCCACATGCAAGGCCTTAAGATCATGCCAGTACCTGTTTAATTCTTGGCTCGCCTTAAGATTTGCTGTCATCTAGCCCATGATGTGTGCCATCCTCCGTCTGAGGACTAACACATAGTCCCCCACTTGCTTGGCAGGACCTGGAGGGGTGGCTTCCAAACCTTCTCTTACTAAGGCAATGGGCCCTCTCACGGGATATCCAACGAGAAGCTCAAAGGGGCTGAAAACAACACCCTCTTGAGGCATTTCTCTATAGGTGAACAGCAGGCATGGTAGGAGAAGATCCCATTTCCTCCTTAGAGGCTCTTCCGAAGCACCCAGCATGCCTTTGAGAGTTTTATTAAATCTCTCAACCAAACCATTGGTCTGGGGATGGTAGGAGGTGGAGAACTTATATGTTACTCTGCATTCCATCCACATCGCTTGCATGTAACTAGACATGAAGGTGGATCCTCTCTCAGAGAGCCCCTGTTAGGGAATCCAACTGTGGTGAAAATGCCCAGGAGAGCCCTGGCAACCACCTTAGCAGTAATGGTCCAAAGGGGTATAGCCTCAGGGTACTTGGTGGCATGATCGACCAGGACCAGGATGAACCAGTGTCCACCTGATGTGGGAGGTCCAGGGGACTGACAATGTCGATGCCTACACTCTCTAATGGTGTGCCAACCACTGGCAAAGGCTGCAGTGGGGCAATTACACTTCCCAGTTTTGCCAGACAATTGACAAGTGTGACAGGTCCGGCCAGTAGAAATGTGCAGAGAGCCTTTGCTTAGTATTCTTAGTACCAAGAAGACCAGCTAAATACCAGCCTCTTTAGAAGAGTGTGATATGTCTGTTCCATTGTTGTGTTCATGACAGACACCAGTTAACATTTTGGGAAGGGATTTGATTATGAAACTAAACATCATGATTTCATTTACTGATCAAGGGATAGTATGTTCCACTCCAGGAATACACTATTTAAACATGAGCAGATTTGTACTGGCATTCACAGGGCAAGTGGTACTGTGAGGTGCTTCAGTAGAGCCAGATGTTTTCCTGTATGGGGTGAGCATTCTATTGACATGGGTACCTGGCTTAGTGGGAAGAATTGTGAGGTTACCTGATGAGTTTCTGTTTAGACCGCAGATACCTATGGATGAAGAGGGGGGAAAGACTATCCCTATAGAAATGGAAGCAGTCATAGCAATCTGGCCTCTTCTCTAGTGAAATTCCAACAGCCAGGGGAGTGAAGCAAGGGTGCCCAATGGCTGCCTCCCTGTTTAACTTTTTTGTTGGGCGATATCAAGAACTCGGATTTCAAACTATGATCCTTTCCACCAATGATTGGCAGAGTTGTGTTACCTCGCATACTCTATGCCGATGACATAGTGATAATAGACCAAACGCTTATAGGGCTCCAAAGACAACTCAATGGTTTACAGAGTTTCATTAGATTCAACGACTTGGAGATCAATAAATCCAAAACTAAGATCTTGAGTTTCGGGAATTACAACAAAGGAAAGAACCACTATTCTTGGTCGCTGTAGGGCCCAGATATTGAGCAGGTAAGCTCAGTGACGCCTCATCAGAAGCTCCGATGATGTCTCACTTAAGAGCTTAAACCAAAGCTTTGTCTAGTCAAGCACACGCTTTAAACCAAAAATATGGCCAGTTTTCCATTTTACTGGTTCTTTCCTTTTATAAATCCAAGGTTGAACAAACAATAACGTATGGATCTAAGCCTATACCCAACATCCAGAAACTGTCCGGCCACAATTGGAAGGACTGTTTTGGAAAAAAGTTTTGAGACATCTGCCAGTGACTCCAATCCAAATTATATGACGAGAGTTGGGCTTATCGTCATTAAAATCAAGTGTCGACTGCAAGAGCCTCACCCTTCTAAGGAAATGTTTTGTATCTGAGCGCCTTGAAATCTTAGAAATGCTACACAAAGAAATTGTTGCATCTGAAATACCTATGTTGCAGAAGTGGAGAAGGACAAATTGCTCCCAGTTAGAAAAGATTGGGGGCTCAATGAAGATCCTACCCCATGTGGATCAAGTCCAAATTATGAGAGCTGGACTGGATCAATACCTTGGACGGAGCAGGGAAGTACAAATTGGTTGCCCACATTTCAGCAGAACCACGAAAACTAGATGTGGTGTGTGTGTATTTAAATTAATCCCCAGATCGGAAACTCAGAGAACAATTCTTGCAGATTTGTTTTAATCTTCAGCCTACGAATGAGTTCCAAGCAATTTGTGGGATATCTGACACCAATAAGTGTTGGTACTGCAAAGACGTTCATGCTGTAGAATCACTGAAGCATCTGGTCACCTCTTGCGCAGCTCTTGTGGAGAGGCGTACCAAATACTTGAGACATTTACTATCAGACTTTCAAATTCAAGACAGTGAGTTATGGTGGTCACTGCTGATCAAAGAGAACAATACGGGTAATGTGATCGTACTGACTACATTTTTGGAGCCCCTGTTTATTATGTGAAGAAATATGGGTGTTGTTTCTTTTTCTTTGACTGCGATTGAAGGACTTAATCAGGAATAGAACTTTACCTTCTTCTTTTAGATGTAATGTAAAAATGTGATTTTGTTTTGCTAAAAAATGGTTCCAATTGTGTCCAAATAAAAAATAATAATAATAGAAGCAGCCATAGTACGAAGGGAAATGGCGATGCTTGAATGAATGGATGATGAGGGTAGACCATTGAGGACAGTAATAGCTCTCGAAGAAGGGTAAAGATTGACTGATACAACTGATGATGACATGTTCAGGGAAGACCGAACAGATGATGAGGTGGTGTTCTTTATGAGCATCACATACTGGATAAGAATAGAGAAGAGAGAAGTCCCACAGCGAATGGCGATAATGCAGCAGCGTTCAGCATTTTTTCAGGAAGACTTGGAAAAGGTGCCCAGCATCCTTTGGCCTACAGGCCCTTATGACGTAGGGTTGTTAAAGGGGATAGGGGAAGTCAAAATAAAACTGAAGTCAGGAGAAATTTTACCTCAAGCAAGACACTACCCCATGTCTTGAGAGGCTGATGAAGGTATATTTAAGACCATTTCAGCACTGATGAAACAGGGTATTCTGGTGCCACCGGAATCCATGTGCAATACTGCGGTGTACCCCATCAAAAAATTGAAAGGAGGACTGTGGAGCTTTATACAAGCTATCAGACTGATTAACCAGATTTAGAGGCAGAATTTCCTTTTGTTCCTAATCCAGCGACGATACTATGCAGTATCCCAGTAGAAGCTCGATACGTCACAGTGATCAATTTAAAGAATGTGCTTTTCTCGATCCCGTTGCACAAAGATAGACCGGACTTGACTTCCTTAACATTTTGCCAGACTCGACTGAACCATACTCGTTTACCTCAGGGGTACTGTGATTCTCCATCGATCTTTAATAGAGTCTTACAGATGGATTTAGGTAATATTGATCTTAAGTGTGAAGTGATATGATACGTAGATGACATTTTAATTTGTACCACGACATTGATCGTCTCTCCTTTCCCTCTGAAAAATGCACAAACATAGTGGAACTCATACCAAAAAATACCAAAGGTGTGAAAGCACTGTATATGTGTGCCAGTGTGCGTAAAAGAATAGGCGTTGAGGTCTATATCACCAAACCGCCTCTCCCCCTGAATGATTCAAAAAATGGAAGGGCCGATCTATCTGATAACACAAAAAATATCTATACAAGCCTGTCTAACAGAAAGAACAGATTCCCCCTCTCGAAGTACAAACCCTGAAACGGCTCAAAGAGAAATACAATTTATGGACTCTGCTCCCAGACATTCTAACTGAGGTATTCCATAGATTAAATGTCACAGAAGACCTGCTATAGGGAAAATAAGACCTAAACCTCATGAGCTGGAACACAAGAGGGCCTGCGTCATTCAGAGACAAAGCTATTAGCCGCGCCATTTTTAAAGATCATGATTTAGTTTTCCTACAGGAGACATGGCTGGTAGAAGATCTGCACGTTGACGGGTTCGCTACCTTCTCCCAGCTTGCCACTCGCATAAATGGTTGTCGTTCCTCAGGGGGTCTTCTGATCGCAATCAAAAATACTGTTGGTCGGGATGTAGAATGTATAAGTCATGAAACACCAGGCACTCTCGCTTTTAGATGTGTTATAATTTGGGATAACACAGCAAGAGGCCTGCTCTTGGTTAACATTTCGTGGAATCCCGCTAGCAGAGGACTACTGCCTTTTCTTGAGGACTTATCCATCACTCTTACCAAAATTAATATTTTATTTCCTGACGATTTAAGGTTAATAGGTGGTGCTTTTAATGCATACTGTTCATCCATTGTTAGGAATTCTTCTAAAGCTGATAACAACAAATGTAATGGTGAAGTCTGGGACAGATTGATTTTCGATTGGAATGGAACTATTGTTAATGGCAGTGACAACCCCCTGCACCAACGTAGACGAATGTCAAAGCAAAATCTACAATTGATTATATAATAGTGTCTATTGAACTATTCCAGTGCAGCCGAAAGTTCAATGTTATTCCCATGAAACATAGTGATCACAAGCTCCCTACAAGTCTCTTTTCTTATGGAACATTTTTAAAACTAAACATTCATATACTACAAAATTGCTGGTAAATCCTTAATGAAACCGAATTGCTTCTTTTGGCAAACAGGGCTCGAAACTAAATTCCAAGTTAGAGTCTATCACAGAACGCAGCCTTGAAGCAGAAATGCAAATCTTACATTCGCCCGGAAATTTTGCTGAATTTCTATGGAATCACAATCCACCGAAATCCAAAAAGGGACTAAGAACAAAGAACCATCAGCACACCTTTGATGAAGTAACTTATGCAGAAAAAATGTGTCTCAGGAAAATATTATGCAACCTAAAAGCCGTTGGCCTGACCACACAAATTTTCGAATTGGAAAAGAAAAAATTAAAGAATGAATATAGAAATTGGTCATGGGAATGAACAATAGTGTGCAATATACACAATGGCCAAATTATGCTTCAAGCCCTATTGCCAACAGAAGTAAGCCATTTCCGGGTTTTAATTAATTGAAATGCACTATCCCAGGGAGTACAACACTCTTCCACAATATCTAATGACACCTGGATAAAATATTTCACAGAAACTTCGGACAAGTTACCCGTTGATTGGGTTGTAACTAAAACCAAAGTTAAATGTGAAGGAAGAGATAGAAGGATTCATTATAAAATCATCCAAAACACGAGCAGCTGGCCCTCATGGTCTAACAAATGTGATATTGAAATCTGATTAGGTATTCTGGTCAAATATTCTATTTGAGCTTTTTAAAAACATCATAGTCCTGGAAACGGGCTATTGTTATTCCAATATACGAAAAGAGCGATAGAACTAATCCAGCAAACTATTGCCCGATAGCCCTCTTGGATTGTGACAGCAAAGTATTTACCCACATAGTCCTGCAAGATCTGATGGAATGGGTGGACTATCACACAATTTTATCTAAACAGCAGTCCGGATCCCGGAAGGTTGTATCCACCTTATTTAATGGACTACCCTTGAATATCATGAAGGAACATAGCCTGCAAAAAAATGTGATGCCAACTTACATAGCCTTCATTGACCTATCAAAAGCTTTTGCCCCGGTCAATAGAGGAAAACTATGGCTCAAGCTGAAAAAATGGAACATCCCAGAAGGCCTGTTACGTATAATTATGGCTCTGCATGAACAAACAATAGTCCAGATCAGGTTGAATCTGATGGGCGATCTATCATCAGATGTACCCATCAAAAACGGAGTAAGACAAGGCTGTATTCTTGCAGCCGCATTGTTTAACGTCTATCTTGCCGATCTGATAGAATTTCTACAAACACATACCCTTGTGTGTCAATCTGTAGGTAAATGCAGAATCCATTTTTTAGCCTATACCGATGATCTTGTATTAATCAATCACACTTCATTTGGGATCGAAGACCTAATTAACACAATGGAGCTGTACGCTAGTGAAAATGAACTGGTATTTTTGTATTTGTATTTGTATTTGGTAATTTATATAGCGCTTTTTCCCCATTTGTATGGCTGTCACTGACTTTTTCCTGGTTGGAATGCCCTTGTGACCATAGTCAATGCATCAAGGAAAGTTCTAGAAGTTTAGTTTAGGAGTTGAGTGTGAACATTTTTACCGGTCTAGGATTTGGGTGGCTGCCTAGGCTCGGCAATGGTTCAGGCACATAGAAGGGCACTGTTGGAGGTTGTGCTAGTGGCAGAGGTGTTGAGGTACATCTGGTGTTTTAGTGTGGACGGTTATGTGTGCTGCTAGACCAGAAAGCATAGCTGCAGCTGCATTTATTTGTGCATGGGTGCTTGGTCATGTCTGCGGCCTGTGTCCTCAGATGTGGTGTAGGTATACGTATCAGTGGTCATCAGGGATTATACGTACCATGGTCTTCAGAGTTGTATGGCTGATGCAATCCCCGTTCAGAGCAGACGGCGTGGTCTCATCATTCATGGTCTCTCTAGTGAAAAGGGCCCTTGGATGCGCCTGGCATGGGTGGGTATATTGCGTTGTGCCTTAGTGATAGGTGTGGGCTACGCTGTGGGCTACCCTGGGTTTATTATTGTGGTGATCAATTCACTAAAATCCAATATAATAATATTTTAAAACAACCTCATAGAAAACAAAAATTGCTTTGGATTTTGAACCAAAATAGTTTGCGGATTGTTACAAAAGTTAAATACTTAGGTGTTCACCTGAACTCCACTCAGTCATTAAAAGATCTGATCATAGAACTCGAAGTAAAACACTTCAATACACAAGTCAACTGAAAAAATTACTGAATTCTCTCTGTAGATTCTCACTTTTACGACTGATAAAATTCTGTAAAAGAAAAGTGATCCCGCCCTGATAAATGGCATGGAAATCAATCCCATTTAATTGGGCCCGCCTTGAAGGTCGGATGTGGAAAGAGACACTGCGCCTCCCAATGTCCATTCCTATTTCTGGTTTGTGCTATGAACTGGGACTGCAATCTCTACAATCTCACTTCAACGAGAACATCCTTGGGTTATATAGATCGATTCTAGAGCCACAACAGAACTGTTTTCATGAAGATATTAGAGCTTACAAAGTGTCGCAAAAGACCAAATATCTGTCAAGTCTCCAAACAGATGCCGATGACATCCTTCAAAAATGTGAATCAACGAGTGAGACGCTAGTTGCAAATCCTGACAAGTTGAAACCTGCCCTAATGAGAGCAGACTGGATCGCAACTAGAGCCTCATTCAGTAACATGAAAAACACCAGAAACTTCAGTGTCTGTGAATAATCCAGTAGTTACATGCTTCCCTACATAAGAACATTTCCAAATCCTACCTGATGCGCCGAATTAAAGCGCTTTTGTTTAAATTTGGTCAAAACAAACAAAACTGTGAGAATCGGGCAAAATCTAGAGCGCACAGCAGGAGAATGCAATCTGTGCACTGAAGGGTATCCTCAAGACTTGAGACATCTCTTGATAACCAAGTATTAAGAGAAAAATATTTTGCTAAATTTGTACACGACATTGAATGGCTTAACACCCAAGAATGTTGGCATAGATTTTCATCTGGAAAAGACATTTTTCTGTCTATTGCTCTCCTAAAGCTTTTGAATGAATTGCATTTTATCCAATTCGCATTATAATGCAGATCAGATGAAATTTGAATGTTACTATGCATTTATTTATCTCTATATGTGGAACAAAATGCACATTTCATGTTGAATGTATTCCTTCCTTTTGTTTTGTTTTCTTTTTATATGTGATTGTTATCTGATATGTGTGTACAAGTCCTCATGTGACTGAATGCACAATAAAATAAAAAAAGAAATCATTTATTTTTTTAAAGTAAGGTCCTACCATGTTCATCATCTGGCCCTTCCAAAAGTGAAAAGAGCTAAAGGAGGGGGGATTAGTTTCCTTGGGGTAGCGGTGAACCACTGGAACCGTCCCCCCTCATCTAAGAGCCGAAGACTCCTACTGGCCCTTGTGTAAGGCCTTGAAAACCTGGCTATTTGCCCAGCTGTTCCACCCCCCAGACTCACTGTGGACAATTACCTGTTGCCATCACATCTAGCATTGCCTTGTTCTCTGGATGTCTATGGTGGGATTACACTACTCCTGTGAAGTTTAAGTACCATGTAACTGGCTTGCAACAACGCCATGGTGCCTCAGCTTTATAAATGAATAAATAAATAAATACCCTGCGTTCTGTGTCATGCCTACAGTGGCGTATCTTGCATTTAGCGGTAGGTTACTGTGTTATGTTTTAAGGGATGTGCGGGCAGGTAGCTGACATAGGTAGGCGAGCTCCAGGGCCTAGGGAAGCAGGAGATCCACCATGTTGAATTTTAGGGTATGTTATAGGACAGCTTTTTTAAGATATGAGAAACAAGTTCAACGTAGAACTGTGGCTCTGTCCAGTTAGTCCTGAGATAAGTCCCACTATCTTCCCCCAGAAAGAAGTTATGATGTCAGATTTTGAGCGCTACTGCCCTCACCAAAAGGGCGGTCATCCTAATTGAACTGCAGGCACCGCACTCTAGGGACGAAGAAATAAGCAAAATTCAGACATTAGAGTGGTGCTCCAATGATGTCATTCATGGACACCTGGGCTCCTAGAGAGATAAGTGGGGGTACGTGTGAGGGCTGTCCTGTGAGGGGGGACGGGTGGAGCAGAAGTGATGCAATAAATGTATCTACAAGGCTAGGGAGCTGTTTGTGCATGTAACAGTGTCTGGTATAACGAGGAGGCCCATTATCATATCAAAGCAGAGTTGACCTCGCTGTTCACACTTTGATCAGATGCACATCACGTGATGGTCAAGAAATGTTCCTAGTAGTTAATCAACTCCTAAGTTTCATAGTGATGATGTAGTAGGTCACGTGCTTAGGGGAATGTGTTTAGATAATGTGAACAATAGGGTAATGGACTATAGAATTGTGTATATGTGTTAGCCAATGGGGAGTGCAGGACCATGTTGTAATCTTATTTATGCATCGTTCTGTTAATTTGCGGTTTTCTGCTATAAAAGATGTAACTTCTTTGGGTGGGGAGAGCTGCGTGTTAGTTCGGTTCTACGAGACCGTCTGATACTTTTGCATGTAATTAAACTTTGTATTCCTTGCAAACGGTGCATTGATTATTTGGCCTACTTGGGCTGGTTTTGGATCATTCACCCTACACACTCACTAGCAACAGGAACCGTGCCACGAACCTTCATTAAACCACTGCTCAAAGATACTTTGGGAAACACAGAAGACCTAACCAACAGCAGTCCAATTTAAAATATCCCATACCTAGCAAAACTACTAGAAAGCTACGTCCATGAACATATCTTGGAATATTTCCAAAATAATAGGGTGTTCGATCAGGCACAAGTAGGCTTCAGATCCATGAGAGGATTGGAAACTGCACTGGTATCTACTTGGGACGATCTAAAGACCAGCGCAGATTCCAACATCAACTCAGCACTAATGCTGCTCAATCTCTCAGCAGCCTTCGATTCAGTCAACCACAGCACACTCATCAAAAGACTAGAAGATACTGGGCCCAGCATCGCAGCTGTTCTCTGGCTAAAATCCTTCTGGACAGCTAGAACAGAAACCACCTGGATAGCGCCATTCAAGTCAGCACCTCAGAAAACAACAGGTAGAGTCCCACAGGGCTCATTGCTGTCCCAGTCACGCTTCAACATCTACATGACCTCCCTGATTAACATGGCCTCACCTGCTACAGCTACGCAGACAACACATCTATAAAATTGATGCCAGAGAAGCACTCACAGACGGCCTCATTGAACTAAACTAGTGGATGAGCACCAACAGCCTTAACCTCAACCCAGGTAAAACGAAATCCTGATCGCACCTGTTGAACAACCATCACATTCCACAGCCACCGAGCTGGGAAACCAGCCAGAGCCATCCAAAGTGGTGAAAAATCTTGGAATCCTAATAGATAGCGAACTAAAACTAGGACCACAAGTCAACAAAGTAGTCAATAAATGCTTCTTCCTCCGATACATGATCCAGAAGATACTTCCCTTTTTCTCCTTCACACACAGAACACTCGCCGTCATCTCTCTCGCCATGTCAAGAATAGACTACGCCAACAGCATCTACCTCAGAATGCCAGAATACCTCCCGAGGAAACTCCAACAAATGCAGAACGCAGCAGCAAGATTATTCCTTAGACTCAATAGAAGAGAACACATCACCCCAGCAATAAGAACACTGCATTGGTTACCAGTCAAAAAACAAATCTTCTTCAAAACTCTCTGCAAAACACACGATTCAGCCAAGGTGGAGAATTCATGCAGGAAAAAACCACCCTCTACAAACAAACACAAACACTAAGATCCAGCAACGACATCCGTCTAGAACCAAAACAATATGCAAAACAAAACTTTGGGTGATCCGCATTCTCCTGCACTGTATTTTGTATTTGTATTTTATTTGTATAGTGCCCCAAGGCTGAAGGCATCTGGGCGCATTTCTTAGGGTCATGGGGCCTCATTACGACCCTGGCGGTAGCCGTGCCCTTATCAAGGGCACGGCTGCCGCAGATAATGAATTTTTACCAGGGCCCAGAAAAGGGCAATAACCGGGTCATGCCGACCTTGGCCTCAATGGGAATGGGGAGGATGCTAACAGGGCCCGTTGTTAGCATCCTGGTCTGCTAGCGGGTCCCGCTACGGATGCCTGGTCTGACCAGGCATTCCTTAGCGGGTCCCGCTGCAGACCTCGTAATAGTGCGGCCCGTAATGAATGGTGCCTGTCCCTTACCGGCACCTTTCAATACGGGTCCGCATGGGTCCTAATGAGGCCCATAGTTACATACATGTATACAATGTTACAGTATTACATATTACAATATTGCAAACAATGAAATATATTTTCACAAGTGTTACAGTGGTGAAACTTTGTAGCTCGCTCCTAAATGAAATACGATCAACAGAAGATCACCTACAATTTGGGAAGCTATTAATCACCAAGCTGAAAAAACACCTTAGAGAGAAACCCATCAGGACAGCCAAGAAAACACTGTGAAAGTGCACCACCCAAAGAAAAAAACTAAGCCGAAGGGTTAACCCAGACAACCCCCAACTAATCCTGCTAAAAACTCTCTAACACTCTGCATATTCAGCACCCAACCCCTCTCTACAAAACACCCAATCTACTCTCCACAGCACCCAACACGCACATGAAGCAACTGCATACAACCATGAATAAAGCATCACACAAATTCCAATCAACTAAAATCATACCAGCACACACGAACAGTGACCAAATCTTGTGAACTGAAGCTACCAACAGCACATCAAAGCTCTCTTACGCTTTTCCCGCTCAACCCTACTAACTACCCATCCCACCTCTCTTCCTTTTCATATCCGCCTACGTGCCTGAAGAGCAGGAAAAATGTCAGTGGTGCGCAGTACAAGTCACAATAACAGAACATAACATAACATTAGAACCCGACAGGGGGTGGGAGATGGTGTGGCGGGCTTCTAGCCAATCTGGAGCCTTGGAACTGGGTCTTTACCTCATAGTAAAGCCCCCGTTCTGAGCCATCTCGGAAGCGGAAGGCCACCATCTTCCCTGGTGGGAAAGCAGGTAGGTGTGCGCTGCGTTCCCCTTTCCCTCTTTCTTTCCCTTCCTTCCCCAACCCCAATGTCAGCATCTGTCATTGACCCCCATCCTTACCCTACTAACCTCACTCTCCTTTGACCCTCCCCGGCAACGGGTACACACAATATTCCTGGCGCATCTTCATCGCGGAAATGGCCACCATGGAAAGGGAGGAGGGACTACGTGTAGTTTCCTTCTCCCTAGTCCATGGCACCCATCTTAGTTTGTAGTTTCTTTTCAAGTTGAGAACTGACAAACACACCATTTCTCAACTTGAAAAAACATCTATTGACATCCCTGTTTAACATGCCGGGAGGCTAATAGCAATAAACTCCTCTGAATGGGTCATTACCAGGTCTAGTGATGCCCTGGGGCTAATGTTAATTTACTAGGCCCTGGGGCATTTCCTGACCTGGTAATGCCCCCGTCCACCGGGGTTTATTGCTAAAGCAGGGAATTATCTCCCACAATGCATGCAGAGAGGGGCCTGTGGTACAGGCCATGCAAGTCTACACTGCAGAGAAAGTCCAATCCCTCACACTACAACAAGCACAGCTACCGACAGCGGTATATTTCACTCAACAATAGGAGCAATACAGGATTCATTTTAAACAAGCATTGAAACACCAATAGGGCCGTTCTTTTAAAGGTAGCTCTTTTCACAACGCCCCCACTGGACAAAAAAGTTTATGCTCTTCATTTGCAGAACTGAACCTCA
This sequence comes from Ambystoma mexicanum, assembly GCF_040938575.1. Lineage (NCBI taxonomy): Eukaryota > Metazoa > Chordata > Amphibia > Caudata > Ambystomatidae > Ambystoma > Ambystoma mexicanum. Next base: position 27,497,694 of record NC_090927.1, on the reverse strand, counting down.
GCGTGTGCAAGAGTCTTCCTCACCTCTTTGGTGCTGCCCTGTTATAGAGGATTTACCGCTCATAAAAGTTTGGCGACGCAGGAAAAAAAGTGGCGGTAATTCCATTACTGCCACTTTTCCCGCACCGCCAAACTTCAAGTTTGGTGTTGGAGTTGCCGGATTTCCCTGCAGCTCCAAGCTGCCGGTAATTTCAGCACCACAAAAATGGCAGTATTACCAGTGCCTGTAATACCACCAATTCCCCCCTCTGGGAATTTCATACACTGACCAGCACCTGCAATCTGCTGCTCATTCAGGCAGACCAGGTGCCAGTGACGGTGTTACCGCGTGGTGGTATCCCGTTGGTAAATACGACTGATAAGGAGGCCCAAATGATTTCCAATGGAACTTCAAAATGGGGAGTAACTGTTAGGTAAGATTTCCACAGAGCTGGTAAATCTTCCTTTCCTGGTTCAACCCCAGAACTTTTTGCTTTTCTAGTGGGATATTTTTCCTTCAGACCTCAGTGAGTGGGAACCTTTTTCCACACTCACCTAATCTTTAACTCTTTTTATGGGTGTCATTTTTAATACTCTCCATTGTGTCTTTTTAAAGTTATCATGTCTAACAACTTATTGGCAATAAGGGCCTGTTGTTGCTTGGTTGCCCTAGGGGCTCCCCATTTAACTTTATAATGCTAACCTTGAGTGAACTACAGTTCCCAATGGTAGAAAGGATCTTTGGATCCCTTTTACACTTTATTCTGTGAAACCAGCACACCCCACCTTATGTGGCGTGCTGGGGAGATACAATGTATCCCCTTTCACATTAAAACTGTAACAATTCTGTTACAGTGACAAGCTTACCTTTAATGGCTGGTGGCAGTGATACTTTTTACTAATTTGGTGCACCTTTACCACCGGCTGTGAGCACAGCTGCAATAAAGGCACCCCAGGGTGCTTATTTTACCAAAATGGCACCTGTCTTCTTTTTCTGCCATTTTAGTGTTTCTTGTCATTTCTTGTTCCTTCCCCTGACATCCATAGTGGGGAATTGCTATGGGTGAGTTTTGTCTTCGGTGGGAGTCCCCTGGACACCCGCCCAGGCTCCAGTCAGTCTGTAAGCACAGGAAGTGGGGGAGGAGTCCAAAACTTCCCCATCCTTTGTCTTACGCCTTGCTTTAACTGGGACAAATCCCAGTGGGGGGCTGGCTGTCCTGATTAGACAACCAGATGCCGCTTTCTTGTAAAATGCGGGGAGAGAATGCAGAGGTTGTGCTGTAGTTCCTGATAAATACTGGAAACCTGGATGTTGAAGTCATATCGACCACTGGAACAGAAAACTGAAGAGGATGATGAAGGAAAAGCGACCGGAGAGCCTGCTGTGTAACCAGAGCCTGCTGCAGCTCTTCCTTCCAATCGACCTGGGGTCTCCGAAAAGGATGACCTGAACCCAGAGCCTGGTGAGACCCACTAGACTCAAGAAGACCTGTATTTTGAGCCATCCCACGGTTGCTGTGACCTTGCATTCTTGCAATACCCCAATACCCTGGAACCTCCAGCCACTGTGCGGTGCATGGTCTTCCGAATTCTAAATCTCACTGAAACTTCGTGGGCATCTTAGTGGATCTTCAGAGACATGAATTGAGTCCAAAAAGTCCCCTCACAAGAGTGCTGAACCTTTAAAACGATGAGAATTCAACCGCGATTTTCTGTCTTCTTCTGTGCTCCTTGAAAAGGCGCCAAATCCGCAGAACCGCATTCGGCTCCAAGGGAAATCTTGCCTAGATCCTTCTTCATTGATCCCTGCTGCAAAGTCCCTTCTGAGGTCTTGTGTTAAGTCTCCAGGACAAGGAATTCATTGACCGGGTATTTGGCTGCAGTCCCTGAAGTTCTCCTGCTGCAATCTCTTCTTCATTGCTGAGGTACTGTGTTAGCTTGGGTATATACTTACCTTAAACCTGTTGGGATTTCTATGTAGTTCTGGGGTGTTTTCTGTGATTGGGAGGTCCCTAGTCCAGTGCACCCAGTCCCACTGCTAGAATCCTGCTGGGGTGTCTTCTGTGAAGCCCCTGGATCCTCTTCTAACCCTAGAAGTAAAGTACTCACCTGTTTGCCAGTTTTCCTAAGGAACTCTGACTTTTGCTACTAAAGAACTTATTCTAACACTGCCTGTTGGTCCCTAGTCCTAGTGACCCCCCTTCTGCCACTGAGAACACTCATGCTCCAAGAATAAGGGAAAGACTTTGAAGGGATTGGGACTTCTGCCTAGAAAAGAAATCAAGTGTTTTACTTACTTGTAAAGAGTTGGTTGGTAACTGTAATTCTAAGAGTGAACAGTTACAAAAGTTCTTACTGATCTTGAAGGTGTGATGCACTATTCTTAAAAGTATGGTTAACATCTTTTCTTCCGTAGCCACTGTTTTGCCAGTCTAAAAGATAGTATATGTGAAGGTATTTTACTCTCCTGTGATTAGGTTGTGCCTCTTTACAAAAGTAATGTGTTGGTATCACCAGGTTAGTCCTGTTAGGATAACTGTATGAGTGTCCCCCAACTGGGTCGTGCTTCCCCTGACTTGCTGCTAGCCTGTCCTTAATAAGTCTACATTAGGTTGTTGCCTACCTAGAATAACTATTCAGTAAAGTGTGACATTGGGTTTTACTTTCCCCTTCATTGTGAAGTTAAAGTGTGTGGGTTTTACTTACCTTGTGTTAGCTGTGTGCCATCCAAATAAGTTACCAGAGTTATTGCTTACCTCAATCTGTGGTTTTTTCCCTGATTTCCAAACAATCTGTAATTGTATATTACATCCTTAGGTTTTACTCACCTAGTATAACTGTGTGTTCTGACAAAAGTAGTTATAGGTTTTTACTGCACCTAGGATAAGTGTTTCACTATTCACCAAAAGTATATTGTCCAGTTGACTGTTTATGTGATTTGTTCCAAGAGTCACTGTACAACTGGAAGGGCCTACTGCTCTTGTATTACTGAATGTAATCTGAAAGTAACCATTGGTCTTGTACTCCCAAAGAATAGGCTTGACCTATACTAAATGTGTATAACAAGGTTTTGACTTCCCTACAACTACTGTTAGGTGTTCCAAATAAGGTCTATACTTGGGTATGTGGATTTCAAGTATAGTGTTATGTTTTTATACTGTGATTTCTTGTAATGTTTTAGTACTTACTTACCCCTAGATTTATCTGGGCCTACCTGTATTTAAATAAATCCTTTATTTTTACAATACATAGTGTTTCAGTGTTTCTTTGGATCATTTGTATTACAATTTCACTTGTACTGTGTCTACTGCCCTCTATCCCTCCTAAAATAAGCCTGGCTGCTCTGTCTACGCTACCCTGAACTCAGGTGGTACAGCCTTATACTAAGAGTGGAGTCTTGTACAGCCTCAGTTGAATGGTTTTACTAAGCCCTTAGTTGGACTTCTGAAAAACTGTCCTAACACTGTTGGCATGCGCTGGGATAAAGGTGGATTGCATTACATTGATTATTGATATACTTTGTGTCCAAAGGAACCCATCCAGTAGGTTTGGTTTAGCCAAGTGTAGTATAGTAAGATGTGCTGTTCGTGAGGTAGAAGTAAGAATGATTCTAGAAGGAGAATGTGGAATGGATGCGAGGACACTAGAGCCGCCGGTTGAATAGAGTGAAGCATCCTATCTCTCTGAAAGAATCACCATTAACACATCCACCAGACCCACTAGGTCACACTTGACGAACCAGACCTATGTACCCACATTCAAAAGAAGCAAAGCCGGAGGGTCTAGCTTTCAACACTTAGCACCCAAAAACTGGAACGCACTCCCCACCGCGCTAAGGAACGAAAACTCATACCATGCCTTCCGCAGAGTACTCAAAACCACCCTGTTTAACTAACCCCACCCCTTCTTACCTATCCTACTGTATTCTCACAACTGTATGTAAATAAGCACAACTGTATGCAAATATGCAAAATGCTCTGCACTGTATCTGCATATACACCATGTATGCCTGTAACAAGTAAGATTGCTTTCAGCGCCACGATGCCCCCGGGGAGATGTGCACTATACAAATCCAAATAAATAAATAAATAAATCCTCCTTCAGAGCTCCTTTCATATCCCCTTTACATTTATCTTAATAAGTTTCTTCTTGAGAATTTGTTAGTCTAGATAAGCAGTCTGCAGCATAATTCCTTACACCAGGAATGTATTTTACTACTACATCAAATTCCTGCATTCTTTTGACCCATCTCCTTATTCTCACTGATATCTTATCTAATCCTTTACTCATGGACAATTCCACAAGGGGTTTGTGATCAGTGTGTATCTCAAACTGAGTTCCCCACACACAACTCCTGAATTTGTTAACTGCCCATACAAAAGCTAAGGCTTCTTTTTCAATAGTTGCATAGGTTTTTTCTGCTCCCTTTAATAATCGCGAAACAAATGCAATTATTTTCTCTTCTCCATCATGCACTTGCGCTAACACTGCTCCCAGTCCTACGTTACTAGCATCCGTTGTAATCATTGTACGTTGTCCTCGTACATAGTTTTTTAGAGCTGGTGCAGTTGTCAAAGCCTTCTTTATGTAGTTAAATTCTTTCTCACAATCTTCACTCCATTCATATTTCACATTCATTTTGGTGAGATCTCTTAGTACAGCTGTGTGATCGGCAAATTTTCTTATATACTTTGAATAGTATTCAGCCATTCGTAAAAATGTTCTCAGTTGTTCTTTATTGCTGGCGTTTGCCATTTTATCAATTGCTGATATTAAATCAGGTTTAGGTTCAATCCCTTCTTCTGATATTACATGACCTAAATATTCAATCTCCTTCTTATGAATCTTTGACCTTTCCGTACTTAATGTCATGCCCATTTTATGCAATTTCCTCAATTCTTTTTCTAGTCTATTATCATGTTCTGATTGATCATTGGCATATATAAGAATGTCATCTTGAAAGAAGACTATACCTTCATCACCATCAAATATGTGATGCATAGTCCTTTGAAACACAGAGGCTGCTGATATGAGACCAAATGGCATTCTCTGATATTGATATAGACCTTCAGGCATTATAAATGCTGTTAAATGTCTTGAGTCTTTATGTAACTGAATTTGATGGTATGCGGAAGTGAGGTCTAACGTTGAAAACACTTTGGCTGATCCCATAGTTGATAATAGTTCCTGAATATTAGGTAATGGGTGTCTTTCAGGAATGATGTATTTCTTCAATTCTCTAAGATCAATGCACACTCGGACTTTTCCTGAGCTTTTCCTTACTACTACTAGTGGTAACACCCATTCTGCAGCATCAATCTTTTCAATTATCCCTTGCTCCTCTAGTTTCTTCAATTCCTTCTTCACTTCTTCTCTCATGGCTAAAGGAACATTGCTCAGCTTCTGTGCCACTGGTTTACAATTTTCTTTGAGCTGTATTCTGTGTGTAACACCTTTTACACATACTTTTCCATCCCTGAACACTTCCTTCTTTATTCTTTCTGTGGTCATTTCACTTGATTCAACCACATAAATGGATTCTTCCGCACTTGCAACCAATCAAACTTTCAGCCATGCCTGATGTGTCCAGCTGAGCAAAGGTGATGTCCCCTTTTTTGATACATATACTTTGCCAACGGTAGTTCTGTCCTTGAAAGCCAATTTTGCTTCAAACCAACCTATTATGTCTATTTTCACACCTCCATGGGCACTGGTGTTGATGTCTGATTCGTTTTACCATTTTGGACCAATCTTTTTCCATATTGCTTCCGGCAGTAACGTATCTTTTGCTCCAGAATCTGTCATCATTTTTACTGGAGAACCATTTTTCATTATGATGGTCTTGGGACTTTCCAATTCTGTTTTGTTAACTCCATCACTGATGACAAAAACACATTTTCTTCTTCATATTCTTCTGAATTACCAATCCAATTCATATTTCCTTTGTCAATTCTACAGCATTTGGCTAGATGACCTCTTCCATTGCAGTTCTTGCAGATTATATGGATGGCCGGACATTCAGGACTGTTAGCCCAGTGCATGGGGCTATCACATCTAAAACAGGTTCTGACTCTTCCTCTGCCCCTTTGACTCATTTGAGGTCAACGACTAGCTATAAAACGTCCTCGATTGTATCCGTCATATCCACGTCCAAACCCTCGACTTCTCATATTTCCATTGTACTTGTATGCACTTTGCATCCTAGGTTCTTCTTTCCTCTTTAACGATGAATTGTAATTATTCCCATTATCAGCTTTCGTCGTCTGAATCGCATTGATATTGGTTTCTGGTTTCAAAGAGGTGCTTTGCACCCTATCTTCTAAAGTCTTTACACAATTTTCCATGTGTTCAACTTCCTTAGCAATGCGTAGTACTACATCCAAATTCGGGTCATCTTCAGCCCATAGTCTTTCTCTAATCTTGGCACTATTACATTCTAGCATGAATTGATCTCCTAGTCTCTCATCTAGCTGTGGCCCAAATTTAGAGTTTTTTGCAAGTTTCCTTAAAGCAGTTATATATTGTTCCACACTTTCCCCAGTTTCTTGTGATCCCTTACCAAACTTATATCTTTCCAGTATTGTGCTTAACTTTTTCTCATAATGTTTATTCAATTTGGCAATGCATTTCTCATATTCATTCATATCCCCTTCATCTGGTAAGTTTGGTAAATCTTCATGCTTCTCTTGTCCTGCTGGTCCTAAACAATGAAGTAGCAATGCCTTCTTTCTTTCTACACTGTAGTTTGTTCCGCAAACTACTGTAGCATAATGTTCAAAAGATTTTAACCACCTTTTCCATGGTTAAATTTGGTTCGCCAGCCTCAAGCCTCAAGTGGTGGAACACTGTGCATAGGCATGTTTCTGGTTTTGGATTGGTCACCTGCCCCTCTGCTGTCAATGATTATATCACTTTTGCCAGTCTGTTACAATGACATAAGCAGCCACTGTTTATTGATTTCTTCTATTCTCTTATACAGTACTGGATTGATAATATAACTGTATTTTTTTTATTTTTTTTATTTTTTAGTATTGGGACGAGTAGGAGCGGGTTAGTTGCTCTTCATTATCCTCTCCGTACATTCGTGGAGGAAGGTTTCACAATCAACATGCAGTCGCTCATTAGTTGGGTCACTCTCTCTGTACTTCCGCACATGCCATTAGATGGGCGTGGGCAAATGGAAAGAATTGGAAAGAAGTAGTTAGAATGATGGTTATAGCACACAGGTTTACCCCACACAGTACAACTGGTATATCACCTTTTGAATTGAGTAGCGGTAGGAAAGCGACCACTAAATTGTGTCCAGGATGGATGAGTGATGTGTTAAATATGAGAGTAGTTACTAGTGATGCACCAGATATGATTAGACTGAGACAGAGTAGTAACAAAACATGGCATGACAAGAAGAGATTTAAGTTTAACAAGGACCCTGAATTGGGGTGTTATGCGAGAATCAAACCAGAAGCTTTGAGAGTGAAAAGCATTAAGTGGTCGAACCCTATCAAAGTTATTGAAGTTTTTAAACGTGCTGTGAGGACAAGTGATGGGAGAGTGTGGAACAAGGGTAGAATTACGGTGATGAATGGTAAGGTTAATGGCGAGTTGGTGGATTATGTTGGTGGTGAAAATGCTTGTGAAAATATGATGAGTCAAAAATCTTCCTTACCAATGAACTCAATCCATATACCAACAATGATACAAACCTCAATATCAAATTGTGGAAGAAGGTATCGAAAACCGAAGTACTTAATGGACTATGGAGAATGAAGAAGCTGTCTAGAAAGAAGAGGGATGTGCAGTATAGTAAGATGTGCTTTTTGTGAGGTAGAAGTAAGAAGGATTCTAGAAGGAGAGTGTGGAATGGATGCGAGGACACTGGAGCCGGCGGTTGAAGAGACTGAAGCATCCTCCTTCAGAAGCTCCTTTCATAGCCCCTTTACATTTATCTTAATAAGTATATAAATGAACCAATAAATCACCTATTTTATATAATATAAATGTCCCCTCATTTATACTTCACCAAGGTAAAGTGTACTTATTGTATTTAACACAAGAACCAACACCATGGCCTGCTTTAGGCCTGAGGACTACTCTTATGCTGCAATGGAAAATGTGATCACAATGTGTATAGAGAAGGGCCTCAATTGTGAAGAAAGTAAGCTTGACTTACTACAAAGGTTATGGGACCATATGCATGGTTTCAGTGAACCTGTGTCCACTTCTTACAATATTGCTGGGAGTGAGGATGATGAGGGTTCAGACAGCTGTCCAAACTCCTCAGAGGAGGAATATGAGGGTTCTGATGAGGAGGATGTTAGTTCACCCCCCTCTCCTTCTCTTGCCTCTACCTTACTGCCTACCATGTGCTCTGAGATATCTAAGGAACTGGATATAAGAAAATACCTGTGGAAAAACAATTTGGAAATGTGGGAATATGGGAAAGAGTATAACATGTCTGTAGAAGACAGTTTTCTGCACCCCTCTTCTTTTACCAGGTCTTCTGTGTCTGCAGCTTCCAGGTTCCCAGAATTGGTGAGTCAGTATGATATGAATTCGCCATTGTTGTATGGCTGAAAACATTTGACCTCACTTGTAAAAGGTTTGGTCTGTGTGAGAGTGATAGAATACCCTGGGTTCTTTTTAGACTTCACAAGAGAGACTACCAAGTGCTCTTGGATTTACATGAAGTAGAAAGAGTTAACTGGGATAGGGTAAAAACAGCTCTCATAGATAGATATAAGAAGAAAGCTTCTCCATATCTAAACCTCTTAAAGGACTCTGAGAATAGAGGTAGGTCAAAAAGTGCTGTCTCCTCATCCCTTAAGATATCTGTTAATACTGAGTCTAACAGAAATGTTGTGGTCTTAGACTTAGCTGAGCCCCCTTGTAAAAAGGCTGATTCTCTTAACCTTCAAGTAAGAGAGGTCCCCTTAGGAGACCCCTCCTTAGAGATAAAAGGCATTAACTGCCACTCTGAAGGGCACTTGGGTGTAGCACCCATAACTTCAAATAGGGACAAAGCCCCTAGGCCCACAAAGCTAGAAGCCAGTCCTGTGACCCCACCTTTAGCTGCTGCTAAGGTGATAGAGCCCCTTGAAAAACCACATGTAGTGGAAGTGGTTCAACTAGTTCCCAGAAACTTAAAAACCTCTGTCCTAGTACCAATATGGTGTAATACCATTAACCAGGTCACTGTTGTGACCCCACCTTCAGTTAACACTGAGTTGAAAGAACCTCTTGAAAACCCACCTAGAGTGGAAGTGGTTCACCCTGTGGATAGAAACGTATATATTGCTGTCCAATCTATAACACTGTGTAAAAACTTGGTTGAACCTGACAAGAACCTTAGTGTTCATGTCACACACCCTGTGTGGTGTATGTCCTTTAGAATAAAGGCCCCTTCAGTTAAACCTGTAGTGGCTGAACCATTTGAAAACCCACTTACAGTGGAAGTGGTTCCTAAAACTCTAAACATGGATACACCTGAAAACCCACTTACAGTGGAGGTGACCCATATGGATATACAAAGTTTAGGTGTAGGAGGGTAAGGAGTTTCCTTGACCCCAAGGTAGGAATTGAGTTTTCTCCTTTAGTTCACAGTGCCCAGAATGTAACTTCCAGGCCTGAAAAACTGAAAACCAAAAAGAGTTATAAGAAACCTAAGAATAGCTTTCTTACTAGGCCTTCTAATAAAAAGCCTGTGACTCCAACTACTCCTACAGGAGAGATGGATAGGTGTTCTGACAAGGCTAGGGTCTCTGTTTCAAGAGACCACTCTAAACCTGTGGGATCCTCTATAGGGAATCCTACTGAAAGTCCTAATATTAGAAGGGAAACCTCTAAAAAAGGCACATCAAAATCTAGAATATTAGGGAAATGGGAGCCCAACCATGCTCTACCATTTCAGTTCCAATTCTAAAGTCTTTGACCCACACTGCTTCAGAGGAAGGGGTGGATAGACAAGTTGGAAACATAACTAGGCCTTTGAGGACTGGTAAACCTCAAATCTGGTGGAAATCCAGAAAAAATATGTCTAAGGCTAAACCCCTTGACATTGTGGGCTCTTCTGCTGAAGACCCCCTTGTAAATCCAAGTGTTAGAAGGGAAAACCCTAACCAAGGTAAAAGCAGATCTAAGAGGAAGTGGAAGGATGTACAATGCTTTGCCACACCCCCTCCAACTAGGACACCTGAGACCCAACCTGCTCATGTGAGAGAGGTGCTGAGGAATCATGGAGACCCCTCTAGGTCTAAGGGACACCCCTCCAACTAGGACACCTGAGACCCAACCTGCTCATGTGAGGGAGGTGCTGAGGAATCATGGAGACCCCTCTAGGTCTAAGGGACACCCCTCCAACTAGGATACCTGAGACCCAACCTGCTCATGGGAGCGAGGAGGTGAGGAATCATGGAGACCCCTCTAGGTCTAAGGGATTTCTTTATAAGAACCCTTTTAAAAAGCCTATTGTAGGTTCAGAGGTTGTCACAACTTCTGAGGCACTGTTTTATCAGATCCCCTATACCTTAGACAAGAGTAAAGTGCCCAACACTACTTGTAGGTCATATAGTTTGCAAATGATAACTAATATAAGAAAAAGTATCACAGCAAGGCTTACAAAAAGATTGCTAGTTGACTCATCAAACAGTTTAACCGACTTGAAACAAGAGATCCATCCAGATGAGGATTAGCTTCTCCTGTTCCTTAGTCTTGGGGGGACGAGTGTTAGGTAAGATTTCCACAGAGCTGGTAAATCTTCCTTTCCTGGTTCAACCCCAGAACTTTTTGGTTTTCTAGTGGGATATTTTTCATTAATACCTCAGTGAGTGGGAACCTTTTTCCACACTCACCTAATCTTTAACTCTTTTTATGGGTGTCATTTTTAAGACTCTACATAGTGTCTTTTTAAAGTTCTCATTTTTAAGAACGTATTGGCAATACGTGCCTGTTGTTGCTGGGTGGCCCTAGGGGCTCCCCTTTTAACTTTCTTGTGCTAACCTTGAGTGAACTACAGTTCCCAAGGGTAGAAAGGATCTTTGGATCCCTTTTACATTTTGTTAGGTGAAACCAGCACACCCCACCTTATGTGGAGTGCTGGGGAGATACAATGTATCCCCTTTCACACTTAAACGGTAACAATTATGTTACAGTGACAAGCTTACCTTTAATGGCTGGTGGCAGTGATACCTTTTACTAATTTGGTTCACCTTTACCGCGGGCTGTGAGCACAGTTGCAGTAAAGGCACCAAAGGGTGCTCATTTTACCAAAATGGCCCCTGTCTTCTTTTTCTGCTATTTTAGTGTTTCTTGTCATTTCTTGTTCCTTCCCCTGACATCCAGGATGGGAAATTCCTTTGTGTGAGTTTTGTCTTTGGCGGGAGTCCCCTGGACACCCACCCAGGCTTCCGTCAGTCTGTAAGCACAGGAAGTGGAGGAGGAGTCCAAAACTTCCCCATCCTTTGTCTTACGCTTTGCTTCAACTGGGACAAATCCCAGTGGGGGGCTGGCTGTCCTGATTGGACAACCAGACGCCCCTTTCTTGTAAAATGCGGGGAGAGAATGCAGAGGTTGTGCTGTAGTTCCTGATAAATACTGGAAACCTGGAAGCTGAAGTCATGTCGACCACTGGAACAGAAAACCGAAGAGGATGATGAAAGAAAAGTGGCAGAGATGATTTCCAGCGACCGGAGAGCCTGCTGTGTAACCGGAGCCTGCTGCAGCCCTGTCTTCCAATCGACCTGGGGTCTCCAAAAATGACCCAAACCTGGAACCTGGTGAAACCCAGGCTCAAGAAGACCTGCATTTTGAGCCATCCCACGGGTTGCTGCGACCTTGCGTTCTTGCAATACCCCAATAACCTGGGACCTCCAGCCACTGTGCCGTGCACGGTCTTCTGAATGCTGAATCTCGCTGAATCTTCGTGGGCAACCTGGTGTATCTCCAGAGACATGAATCAAGTCCAAAAAGTCCCCTCACAAGAGTGCTGGACCTTTTAAGCGACAAGAATTCAATCGCGATTTTCTGTCTGCTTCTGTGCTCCTTGAAAAGGTGCCAAACCCGCAGAACCGCATTCAGCCATGAGAGAAATCTTGCCTAGATCCTTCTTCATCGATCCCTGCTGCAAAGTCCCTTCTGAGGTCTTGTGTTCAGTCTCCAGGACAAGGAATTCACTGACCGGGTATTTGGCTGCAGTCCCTGAAGTTCTCCTGCTACAATCTCTTCTTCATTGCTGAGGTACTGTGTTGGCTTGGGTATATACTTACCTTAAGCCTTTTGGGATTTCTGTGTAGTCCTGGGGTGTTTTCTGTGATTGGGAGGTCCCGCATCCAGTGCACCCCGTCCCACAGCTAGAATCCTGCTGGCGTGTCTTCTGTGAAGCCCCTGGACCCTCTTCTAACTCTAAAAGTAAAGTATTCACCTGTTTGCCCAGTTTTCCTAATGAACTCTGACTTTTGCTACTAAAGAACTTATTCTAACACTGCCTGTTGGTCACTAGTCCTAGTGACCCCCCTTCTCACTGCCGTAACAGGGGTCCCCGCAGCCCCCGCGGTGCGGGGGGCTCCGCTAGCACATGTCCTAGAAGGGGGCCCCACTTGGAAAAAAAATGGAAATAAATATTTTTTCAAAATCTTTTTTTTTTTTTATTTCTTTTTGAAATCACTTTGCCTGCATAAAGAAATTATTTCTGTAACAGAAATAATGTCTTTATGAAGACGGAGTGACTACAAAAAGAAACGTTCTTTTTGAAGTCCGAGGGCTCCCTCTGCCCCATGACATGGAAGACCCCAGGCTGGAGGCCTCCATGTCATGGGGTGGGGGAGCCCTATGACTACAAAAAGAAATAGTTTATTTTTGAAGTCACTCTGCCTTAATAAAGAAATCATTTCAGTTATGGTTCGGTCCTTAACAGAAATCATTTCTTTATGAAGTCAGAGTGATTTCAAAAGAAACAATCCGCCTCATCACAAGTTTGGCCGTAGCCTTGCCGGTAAAACCGGCAGACTGCCGCCCAACTTGCGCTTTTTTCCAGCACCCGCGAATGGGCAATTACCGGGTCATTACGGCTCCACCGGACCCAGTAATTGCCCATTCACAGGCGCCAGGAAAAAATGCTCCCCATTCCCATTTGATCCCCATATTCCAATGGGAATGGGGAGCTTGGATGCACCGGCACCATTCAGAATGCTGCTGGTGCATCCAACATGCTCGGCTCGCGGGTGCTGGTACGCCCGCCAAGTCAGACCTTGCCAGTGGGAAGGCACACGCGAGCAGAACTCGTAGTTTGCCGGTCTGGTAACAACGGTACCGGCAAGCTTACCGGTACTGTTGTTACCGGACCGACAAACTTATACTGAGGCCCAATTTCTTTTTGAAGTAATAGGGCTCCCCTCAACCCCATGACGTGTGCGTGTGTGAGTGTATTGTGAAAGGGTGTACACTTAAATGTGGAGGTGGCTGCCTGTGTGAGTGTGTGGTAAAAGGGTGCACACAAATGTATGGGTAACTGGGTGTGCGTGTGTGCGTGTACAGTGAAAGGGTGCACACTTAAATGTATGAGTGGCTGTCTGGGTGTGCCTGCAGGGTGAAAGGGTGCACACTTAAATGTATGAATGGCTGCCTGGGTGTGCCTGTATGGTGAAAGAGTGCACACTTAAATGTAAGGATGGCTGGGTGTGCATGCGTGTATATGGTGAATGATGTTTGTGCTTGTGTTCAGGGGCGCAACAAAACCTACATTTCAGGGGGCTGATCCTTCAAATGTTGGGAGAGGCGCTAACTTCACGGGTGGTGGGGGAGGCAAACTTATTTGTGTGGGGGCATCTAACTTTTTTACGCATTTTAATGAGACTATTCTAGTACAGCTTCAATGTTACAAGCAGTTAACTCTCTACTTTAAGTGTGAAAGCACCCTCTTATGAACTGTTGTGAGAATGAACGATCCCCTGTTCCCTTTCTACATTTCCCTGGCATGAAAGTACTAAGCCCACATCACAATTTCAATTGTCTAAAAATGTTGGCATTTGAATGCAGGTACTAACAGTGAAATGCTTTACGTTAGTAACTGATGGGCCCTTGTTAACAGTGAAACCCAGGTGCCGTTTAAAATCTGTCTCCTGTTCTGCCCGGCAACTTCTCTGAAAGTCAGCCAGGTTGAGTCAACATAGCCCACTATTTCTGGGAGTGAGTGCTGCAGCCCAGTCAACTGAATATTGTTAAGCCGCTACTTGTGTTTAATGCCTTAATTACTTATTGGTAATCGTCATTACTCCTAGCCCTATTCTTCCTTGTCCCTGTACTTATGTATGAGGCATTACTTGTGTATGAGGCAGTATGGGATGAAGTAGAGGTACATGGAGGTAATCCCTGATTTAGCTACCTGTATCTTCATTACTCCTAATGCCACGCTTCCTCATCCCAGTACTTACCTATAAGGCAAGGAGCCTCAAACGTAAGTTCTGGGACAAGGAAGAGGGACAAGCAGCTGATTTTGGAGGTTGGGGTAGGGCATAAAAGGGAGAGGGGATCTGTGGGTGGTGGGATTGTGCGATAAATCATAATGGTTGTCCATGTCCAGGCTAAACAGGCATGATATGTGGTATTAGTGGCTAGAGAGGCATTTTGGTGCAGCCAGTCTAGTTATTCCTCAGTTTGGTATGACTTTTCTTTTTACTGCGCAGTCCTGCTAAGTGTAATTACCTGGCTAGATTGGCATTTGGGTGCTGCCAGTCTAGCCATTTCTCACTGCAGCATTGTATATTTTTTGGAGCATCTGTGATAAAATGATATGATATAAGTGTATTATAACACGCCTGTACACAAGTGTTTCTTGGCGCGACAAGCAATGGAGTGAAGATAAAGGGTGAAAAGACAAATGATCTTACTAGTTCATGTGGTGTCATTCAAATCGTGCAAGTGTGAGAATGAGAAATGCAAAGGGAAAGGGAGGGGGGAGGTGCAAGGAAGAAGGGAGGGAAAACAGGGCTGCAAGGCTCCTAGTAAGTTCAGCCAGGACAGTGCGGCTCTGGTTAGTGCAAGGAGAACAAGGGACTGTAGGGTTACAGTTACAGTCCCTAAGTGCGTGGTAGGCTGGAGGCAGTGCAAAGGTGAGTGATCAAGAAAGAGCCTGGGCTCAGTGAGACTCGCCAAGCAACTAGTCAGTACAGCAGACAGGTAGGTCAGGTAGGTCAGCCGGTAAGGGAGAGAGCGAAAGCAGAGGAGAAGAGGAATGTTTTGAGCTGCTTCCGGAACATCAGGTGGTCCGCTAATGTTTGAGAGGGGCAGGGAGGCCATTCCAGAGGGAGGCATTTGCAGAGGAGAGAGATCTAGCCCCACTCTCCACCTAAAGAAGCATCTAGTTCTTAGATAGTTGGAGGTAGCCGGGGGAAGGGCTAGAAAAAAATTGTATTTTGGAAGAGAGTGTTGGATGTAGTGTGGGCCCGACCCTAGAAAGCCTTGTGGACAATGCAAAGGGTCTTGAACTTCATTCTTGCAACCACCGGGAGCCAGTGGAGAGATTTCAGGGCTGTAGAGATATGATCCCTGGGCTTGTGGCCAAGGACAAGTCTTGCTGTCCTGTTCTGGATTAGTTGCAGAGGGCGGAGAGTAGAGGAAGGCAGCTTGAGAAAGAGGCTGTTGCAGTAGTCCATCCTAGAAAGAAACAGGGCTCTGGAGACTGTGAGCTTCTGGGGGAAAGTGAGAAAGGGAAGAGTCCCTTTGAGGAGGAGCAGCTGGTAGGTAGTGAGACTTCTTGGCGACGTCCAAGATGCGAGGAGAGAAAGAGAGAGTAGAGTCGATGATGACAAAGGGTTTTTTGCCTTGCAGGATGGCGAAGGAAGAGGGCCCAAGGTGGGCGGCCAGAGTGAGAGGGGGATCGCAGGGGCAGGGGTCCCAATGAGAAGGATCCCCATCTTAATGGCACTAAGGTAGAAATTGTTGGAGGTGCACCAATCCTGAATCACGGATAGACAGTCAGGAATGAGCAAGAGATGAAAGGAGCCTGAAGGAAAGCTGAGTGCCATCCGCTTAACACTGAAAGTAGAGGAGAAGGTAGAGATCAGGTGGGCCAAAGGGGCCTAGTAGAGGTTGAAAAACCAGGGTGAGAGGATAGAGCCCTGGGGAATGCCACAGGTAGAGAGAGAGGTGGCGGAGAGAAGGGACCAAGTTGGACCTGTTAGGGGCAGTCCAAGAGGAAGGAGGTCAGCCACTACAGGGCCTGATCCTTGATGTCCAGGTTCTCACATAGTGGATTGATCAGGATGGCGTGGTTGACCGTGTCGAAAGTAGAGAGAAGATCAAGGAGGATTAGGACAGAAGGAAGGCTGGAATCAAGGTTAGAGAGCAGATCTTCACGGGTGTTCAGGAGAGAAGTTTCTGTGCCTCTGGCAGCTCTGAAGCCAGACTGGTGGTCATGGAGAAAACCAACAGATTCAATGCGGAGAGTAAGCTGCAAGATGGACAGCTTTTTTCCAAGGGTTTGCCCAGGAAAGGGGTGGTGGAGATTGGGCGATAGTTTGCCGGACAGGTAGGATCGGCAGACGGCTTCTTGAGGAGTGGGTGCACAAGGGAGTGCTTATTGGGAGAGGGGAACGTTCCAGTGATGAAAGACTGATTACAGAAATCGGCCAAGGTGCAGCGAGGCTGTCAATATGGTCCTTGATGGTTCTGGAGGAGCAGGGGAGCACCTGTTTGGATGACACTTTCATGGATCAGACTTGTCTAGAAACCTTGTCATGTGTTGTCAGAGAGAAAGAGGAGAAAGGAGGAGGAGAGGTAGAGATGGCCAAAGGGAGGCCGAGAGAGGAAGAGGGAGAGGAAGAGGAGATAGTTGACAGGATGTCCTGAGTTTTAGCAGAGACTTGAGAGGCCAGAGCCATAGAGAGGGCCTGGGAGGGAACAGGAGGGGTGGAGACCGCAACAGGATTTACCAGTTCCATGCAGATTTTAAAGAGTTTGGCCGTGTTGTTGGAGGCAGCAGAGATCCGGGCTTCAGTATGTGCTCTCTTCTTGATGAGTGTTATTGCTTCGACTGGCATTTTTGTGCAACCAGTCTAGGTATGTCTAAATGTGGCCTGGCATGCTTTACTGTAGTGTGAGGACGTGTCTACACTGGTCTACATTGTGCAGCCAGTGGGACCTGTTTTCAATGTGCCATGACATTTTTAATAGCAAAGCATTCATGTTCCTGTGCACTGTTGGTGGCTAGCGTGTATTGGATTGGTGTTACCCTACACAACAATTGCAAACACTCTGGCTTTTTAGCCAATTTTTCTCAGAAAGTGTGCTGTATATTGCATGAAAACACATATTTATATCTTTCTCCCAGTTCAGTGTGAGGCATATCCCTTCAGCAGCACGTTTGTGCGTATTGTGCAAGCATGATAATCTAGGCCTGCCCAGTGTGTAGCACGAACCGTGATTTGTTGCTGAGTTGGAGGGGAGAGCCTCAGAATGGCTCGCAGGGGGGCCCCCATATTTTGTGTTACGCCACTGCCCCTTCTGCCACTGAGAACACTCATGCTCTAAGGGAAAAGACTTTGAAGGGATTGGGACTTCTGCCTAGAAAAGAAATCAAGTGTTTTTACTTACTTGTAAAGAGTTGGTTGGTAACTGTAATTCTAAGAGTGAACAGTTACAAAAGTTCTTACTGATCTTGGATGTGTGATGCACTATTCTTAAAAGTATGGTTAACATCTTTCCTTCCTTAGCCACTGTTTTGCCAGTCTAATAGAAAGTAGATGTGAAGCTATTTTACTCTCCTGTGATTAGGTTTTGCCTCTTTACAAAAGTAATGTGTTGGTATCACCAGGTTAGTCCTGTTAGGATAACTGTATGAGTGTCCCCCAACTGGGTCTTGCTTCCCCTGACTTGCTGCTAGCCTGTCCTTAATAAGTCTACACTAGGTTGTTGCCTACCTAGAATAACTATTCAGCAAAGTGTGACATTGGGTTTTACTTTCCCCTTCATTGTGAAGTTAAAGTGTGTGGGTTTTACTTAACTTGTGTTAGCTGTGTGCCATCGCAAATAAGTTACCAGAGTTATTGCTTACCCCAATCTGTGGTTTCCTGATTTCAAAAGCACCTGTAATTGTATATTACATCCTTAGGTTTTACTCACCTGGTATAACTGTGTGCTATGACAAAAGTAGTTATAGGTTTTTACTGCACCTAGGATAAGTGTTTCACTATTCACCAAAAGTATATTGTCCAGTTGACTGTTTATGTGATTTGTTCCAAGAGTCACTGTACAACTGGAAGGGCCTACTGTCCTTGTATTACCTAATGTAATCTGAAAGTAACCATTGGTCTTTTACTCCCAAAGAATAGGCTTGACCTATACTAAATGTGTATAACAAGGTTTTGACTTCCCTAGAACTACTGTTAGGTGTTCCAAATAAGGTCTATACTTGGGTCTGTGGATTTCAAGTATAGTGTTATGTTTTTATACTGTGATTTCTTGTAATGTTTTAGTACTTACTTACCCCTAGATTTATCTGGACCTACCTGTATTTAAATAAATCCTTTATTTTTACAATACATAGGGCCTCATTACGAGGTAGGTGGTAAGGGATTACCGGTAAGGACACTGGTGCCGGTAAGTCCCTTACCACCCTATTCCGAGGTCCCTTAGCGGGTCCCTTCCGTAACGCCTGGCCTGACCAGGTGTTAAGGATGGGACCCGTTAAGGGACTTCAGAGCTAATAACAGTACCGCAAATAGCGGTACCGTTATTGGCTCCATCCCCATTCCCATTGAGCCCTATGGGGGCTCGAATGGGAATGGGGAATGGTTACCGGAATGGGGATTTACCGGGTCCTCCAAGGTTGGAAGGACCCGGTAAGTCCCTATTTTGTGAACCCAGACCTGGAATGTGGTAAGGGGGGAGCACCATGGCTACCTCCTACCTCGTAATGAGGCCCATAGTGTTTCAGTGTTTCTTTGGATCATTTGTATTACAATTTCACTTGTACTGTGTCTACTGCCCTCTCTCCCTCCCAAGATAAGCCTGGCTGCTCTGTCTACGCTACCCTGAACTCAGGTGGTACAGCCTTATACTAAGAGTGGAGTCTTGTACTTCCTCAGTTGAATGGTTTTACTAAGCCCTTAGTTGGACTTCAGAAAAACTGTCCTAACCGTAGCCACAAGTCGTCAGAGGGTAGAAATTCCACCAGAGTTACCACAGGTAGTATCTGTTATTACACAAGTGCTGGCAAACATGGCATGAAGGCCATTGACCAGAAACCCGAAAAGCCGGCAGAGTGGAATGACACGTCCGGGGCTGGTGTTGATCCCCAGGTCTTCTTAGTGGGTCTTCTGAGGAACCACTGCGCTGGAGCAAGTATGCCAGTATTGCTGGAGCAAGTATGCCAGCATTGCTGGAGCAAGTATGCCAGCATTGCAGCTGTACAGCAACAGGCTCTTCTCTCGATGCAAGCATGTTGCCCACATGGCACCCGCAGTGACACTGAACCCAGGCGCTCCTCTGAAGATGGCGGTGCGCAAGCAGGCGGGCAGTCAAGGTGGGGTCACGTGAGTGGGTCTCTCCCATGCGCCCATCATTCCTTGCGCGGCCCTCTTTGGGAACCCCATGAGTCCATGTCCAGGCAAGCATTGCCACTTTACAGAGGGGACACTGCTGCTAAGCTGGCAGAACACTCCTTGTTTGGGGTCTGGTCCTGCAAGTACTGTACTCTGAAGGTTTCCAGTGGTCGGCCGTTCCTCATGTCTAGAGTTGGGAGTAACACTCCCTGCAGGCTTCCATTCCCTCTGGCTTCCTTTCCCTCTGGCTTCCATTCCCTGCAGGCTTCCCTTCCCTCTGGCTTCCATTCCCTCTGGCTTCCATTCCCTTTGGCTTCCCTTCCCTCTGGCTTCCATTCCCTGCAGGCTTCCCTTCCCTCTGGCTTCCCTTCCCTCTGGCTTCCATTCCCTCTGGCTTCCATTCCCTCTGGCTTCCCTTCCCTCTGGCTTCCATTCCCTGCATGCTTCCCTTCCCTCTGGCTTCCATTCCCTCTGGCTTCCATTCCCTCTGGCTTCCCTTCCCTCTGGCTTCCGTTCCCTATGGCTTCAGTTCCCTCTGGCTTCCCTTCCCTCTGGCTTCCATTCCATCTGGCTTCTATTCCCTCAGGCTTCCATTCCCTCTGGCTTCCCTTCCCTCTGGCTTCCATTCCATCTGGCTTCTATTCCCTCAGGCTTCCATTCCCTGCAGGCTTCCCTTCCCTCTGGCTTCCGTTCCCTCTGGCTTCCATTCCATCTGGCTTCTATTCCCTCAGGCTTCCATTCCCTCTGGCTTCCCTTCCCTCTGGCTTCCATTCCCTCTGGCTTCCCTTCCCTCTGGCTTCCCTTCCCTCTGGCTTCCATTCCATCTGGCTTCTATTCCCTCAGGCTTCCATTCCCTGCAGGCTTCCCTTCCCTCTGGCTTCCATTCCATCTGGCTTCTATTCCCTCAGGCTTCCATTCCCTCTGGCTTCCCTTCCCTCTGGCTTCCATTCCCTCTGGCTTCCCTTCCCTCTGGCTTCCATTCCCTCTGGCTTCCATTCCCTGCAGGCTTCCCTTCCCTCTGGCTTCCATTCCATCTGGCTTCCATTCCCTGCAGGCTTCCCTTCCCTCTGGCTTCCCTTCCCTCTGGCTTCCCTTCCCTCTGGCTTCCATTCCCTCTGGCTTCCATTCCCTCTGGCTTCCCTTCCCTCTGGCTTCCATTCCCTGCATGCTTCCCTTCCCTCTGGCTTCCATTCCCTCTGGCGTCCCTTCCCTCTGGCTTCCATTCCATCTGGCTTCTATTCCCTCAGGCTTCCATTCCATCTGGCTTCTATTCCCTCAGGCTTCCATTCCCTCTGGCTCCCCTTCCCTCTGGCTCCCCTTCAGTCTGGCTTCCGTTCCCTATGGCTTCGGTTCCCTCTGGCTTCCCTTCCCTCTGGCTTCCATTCCCTGCATGCTTCCCTTCCCTCTGGCTTCCATTCCCTCTGGCGTCCCTTCCCTCTGGCTTCCATTCCATCTGGCTTCTATTCCCTCAGGCTTCCATTCCATCTGGCTTCTATTCCCTCTGGCTTCCCTTCCCTCTGGCTTCCCTTCCCTCTGGCTCCCCTTCCGTCTGGCTTCCGTTCCCTATGGCTTCGGTTCCCTCTGGCTTCCCTTCCCTCTGGCTTCCATTCCCTGCATGCTTCCCTTCCCTCTGGCTTCCATTCCATCTGGCTTCCCTTCCCTCTGGCTTCCATTCCGTCTGGCTTCCGTTCCCTATGGCTTCGGTTCCCTCTGGCTTCCCTTCCCTCTGGCTTCCATTCCCTGCATGCTTCCCTTCCCTCTGGCTTCCATTCCATCTGGCTTCCCTTCCCTCTGGCTTCCATTCCATCTGGCTTCCATTCCCTGCAGGCTTCCCTTCCCTCTGGCTTCCCTTCCCTCTGGCTTCCCTTCCCTCTGGCTTCCATTCCCTCTGGCTTCCCTTCCCTCTGGCTTCTATTCCCTCAGGCTTCCCTTCCCTCTGGCTTCCATTCCCTCTGGCTTCCCTTCCCTCTGGCTTGGGTTTGGGGAATGAAGAGCCAGTTCTAAGCCGTCGGTGGAGATACCCGTGTCAGCCTCATAGGCGCTAGGTACTCACAGCTTGAGGGCTGCATGCCTCGTATAGCGTTGCTTTTACTACTTCGTGGCACTTAACTTCAACAAGAAGATCACTTGTAATACATAACACACGTTTTTGTTAGGTTTAGGGTCTAGATGATGGGTTGAGGGTGGACCATAGGTGTGGGACGCCCCATTAAGACAAATTCTTTTTACAAACACCCGAAATAATTTGTTGCGATGAAGGCAGGCGGAATCACGTCGTCCTTACACTGCACCGACGCTCCCTGCCCCCCCCCCCCACTCCAGAGACAAGATGTTCCAAATGGCGCGAGTTTGGAATGTATCTGATGGAAGGGTCCTGTCAAAAAGCATCAGGTTGAATTGCACTGAATGTTTCAGGTGCCGCCCCCGGAGGTCTGAGGCCTTGTGTTCTGAGGCTCACCCCTTCTCCTGGAGGGCAGCTGAGGGCACACGCGCCCCTCTGCAGAGCTTCTCTTTGGGCCTCTCTTGGGGCCCTCACAGGTCGGGGGCAGAGGGAGCTGTGTGGGCCTGATGCCCCTCGGGGGTCTGAGGCCATGTGTTCTGAGGCTCACCCCTTCTCCCGGAGGGCAGCTGAGGGCACAGGCGCCCCCGTGCAGTGCTTCTCTTCGGGTCTCTCTTGGGGCCCTCACAGGTCGGGGGGCAGAGGGAGCAGCACCGCAGCTCAGGCCTCCTCCCTGGTGACCCGGCAGCTCTCTTAAACCCAGGTGAGTGCCAGCCTTCAGGCAGGGATGAGAGCTCTCTAGGCGGTGGAGGTCTGAGGCGGTGGGTCCTTCGCCATGGAGGAGCAGTGCTGACAGCAAGAGGGGCTGCCTGCTGTGGAAAGCGGGGTCTCTCCTCAAACACAGATAGGGCGGGGAGACCCACTGGCCCACGATAGAGCATGCCACAGACCTGGAGCGCGAGGGGGCATGCAGGGAGCGACGGTGCAAAGAGTGAAAAGTGGAGGTTTAATGCCCGCCGCCATTATCAATGTCATGCCATCCACCGGGCAGGCTCGTGAAAGCGCTCGCCCAAAGGCTCTATAACCAGGTGAGTGTTGCTGGCGTAGCGTTCCGGCCCGTTCCGGCCTTTACACCGTTCCCTGTACATGGGCACAGTGACTACAAAGATGCGAGGGAAGACATGAGTGGCAGGTAATCCTGCAGCGAAAAGAAGAATCAAGCAGGTGAGTGTAAAGGGAGCATGGGGAGGAGAAAGATGAAAGGGGGGGCCAGCAAAAGTGCTGAGGCTCAGCGAGAGAAGGAAGGACAGCTTGGGTGGGCTCCTGGAAGACAACATTGAGAATACAGAAAGGTGTGCACGCCTGAAAGAGGCGGGACCGGTGGACAGGCAGCGCTAAAGGCAGACGTAAGTGATGCCCGGACAAAGCAGGAAGACCCCCCAAAACAGAGGAGAGCAGAGACAGCAGGCGGAAGGGTTAGTCCGATAGAAGAGGAGAGGAGTGCATTTCATACATAGTGTACAGTCAGCAACAACACATACAAGTGAGAGAGATGGACTGCAGGGATGAAGAGACTGCAGCAGCGCAGGAGGAATGCACAGGCTGCTGAAGGAGAGAAGGTACCTTTAGAAGGGAGAGAAGCAGGATGCCCATTTAAAGACTGCAAGAAGAAGAAGGCTGACCACATGCACTGGCAGAGATGGTGTGCGTGCTGGAGACTTTGAGATCACTTCCTGGTTCCATAGTTTTCACAGCCATTCCATGAACATTACATGAAAGGGAATACGTGAGTGTGCACTTCCATGCAGGCAGTACCCTCCATGCAGGCAGTGCCGTCCATGCAGACAGTGTACTCCATGAAGGCAGTGTACTCCATGCAGGCAGTGCACTCCATGCAGGCAGTGTACTCCATGCAGGCAGTGTACTCGCTACTCCATGCAGGCAGTGCCCTCCATGCGACAGGGTACTCCATGAAGGCAGTGTACTCCATGCAGGCAGTGCCCTCCATTCAGGCAGTGCCCTCCATGCAGACAGTGTACTCCATGAAGGCAGTGTACTCCATGCAGGCAGTGCCCTCCATTCAGACACGGTACTCCATGCAGACAGTGTACTCCTTGAAGGCAGTGTACTCCATGCAGGCAGTGCCCTCCATGCAGGCATTGCCCTCCATGCAGACAGTGAACTCCATGAAGGCAGTGTACTCCATGCAGGCAGTGCCCTCCATGCAGACAGTGTACTCCATGCAGGCAGTGTACTCCATGCAGGCAGTGCCCTCCATGCAGGCAGTGCCCTCCATGCAGACAGTGTACTCCATGAAGGCAGTGTACTCCATGTAGGCAGTGCCTTCCATGCAGACAGTGTACTCCATGAAGGCAGTGTACTCGATTCAGGCAGTGTACTCCATGCAGGCAGTTTCCTCCGTTCAGGCAGTGCACTCCATGCAGGCAGTGTCCTCCATGCATGCAGTGTACTCCATGAAGGCAGTGTACTCCATGCAGACAGTGTACTCCATGAAGGCAGTGTACTCCATGTAGGCAGTGCCTTCCATGCAGACAGTGTACTCCATGAAGGCAGTGTACTCGATTCAGGCAGTGTACTCCATGCAGGCATTGTCCCACATGCAGGGAGTGTACTCCATTCATGCAATGTCCTCCATTCAGGCAGTGCCCTTCATTCACGCAGTCTACTTCATGCTTGCAGTGTTCTCCATTCAGGCAGTGTCTTCCATTCAGGCAGTGTCCTCCATGCAGGCAGTGCCCTCCATGCAGGCAGTGTCCTCCATGCCAGCAGTGTACTCTATACAGGCAGTGTCCTCCATGCCAGCAGTGTACTCCATGAAGGCAGTGTACTCGATTCAGGCAGTGTGCTCCATGCAGGCAGTTTCCTCCATTCAGGCAGTGCTCTTCATGCAGGCAGTGTACTTGATTGAGGCAGTGTCCTCGATTCAGGCAGTGTCCTCCATAAAGGCAGTCTACTCGATTCAGGGTGTGTACTCCATTCAGGCAGTGTACTCCACAAAGGCAGTGTACTCGATTCAGGCAGTGTCCTCCATGCACACAGTGTCCTCCGTTCAGGCAGTGTACTCCATAAAGGCAGTGTACTCCATACAGGCAGTTTCCTCTATACAGGCAGTGAACTCAATAAAGGCAGTGCACTCGATTCAGGCAGTACACTCCACGCAGGCAGTGCACTCCATGCAGGCAGTGCACTCCATTCAGACAGTGTCCTCCATTTAGCCAGTGTACTCCATTCAGGCAATGTCCTCCATGCAGGAAGTGTACTCCATTCAAGCAGTGTCTACATTCAGGCTGTGCCCTCTATTCAGACAGTGCCCTCCATGCAGGGAGTGTCCTCCATGCAGGCAGTGTCCTCCATGCAGGCATTGCCCTCTATTGAGACAGTGTCCTCCATGCTTGCAGTGCCCTCTATTAAGGCAGTGTCCTCCATGCTTGCAGTGTCCTCCATGAAGGCAGTGTACTCCATGCTTGCAGTGTCCTCCATTGAGACAGTGTCCTCCATGCTTGCAGTGCCCCCATTAAGGCAGTGTACTCCATGTAGGCTGTGTACTCCATGTAGGCAGTGTCCTCCGTCCTTGCAGTGTCCTCCATTCAAGATGTGCCCTTCATTCAGGCAGTCTACTTCATGCTTGCAGTGTTCTCCATTCAGGCAGTGTCCTCCATTTAGGCACTGTCCTACATGCTTGCAGTGTCCTCCACGAAGTCAGTGTACTCCATGCTTGCAGTGTCCTCCATTGAGACAGTGTCCTCCTTGCTTGCAGTGCCCCCCATTAAGGCAGTGCACTCCATGCTGGCAGTGTACTCCATGCAGGTAGTATCCTTCATGCAGGCAGTTTACCCCATGCAGGCAGTTTACTCCATGCAGGCAGTGCCCTCCATGCAGACAGTGTACTCCATGAAGGCAGTGTACTCCATGCAGGCAGTGCCCTCCATACAGGCAGTGTACTGCATGCAGGCAGTGTACTCCATGCAGGCAGTGCCCTCCATGCAGGCAGTGTCCTCCATGCAGACAGTGTACTCCATGAAGGCAGTGTACTCCATGCAGGCAGTGCCCTCCATGCAGACAGTGTACTCCATGAAGGCAGTGTACTCGATTCAGGCAGTGTCCTCCATGCAGGCAGTGCCCTCCATTCAGGCAGTGCCCTTCATGCAGACCGTGTACTCCATGAAGTTAGTGTACTCCATGCAGGCAGTGCCCTCCATTCAGACAGTGTACTCCATGAAGGCAGTGTACTCCATGCAGGCAGTGTACTCCATGCAGGCAGTGCCCTCCATGCAGGCAGTGCCCTCCATGCAGACAGTGTACTCCATGAAGGCAGTGTACTCCATGCAGGCAGTGCCCTCCATGCAGACAGTGTACTCTATGCAGGCAGTGTACTCCATGCAGGCAGTGCCCTCCATGCAGGCAGTGCCCTCCATGCAGACAGTGTATTCCATGAAGGCAGTGTACTCCATGCAGGCAGTGCCCTCCATGCAGACAGTGTACTCCATGAAGGCAGTGTACTCGATTCAGGCAGTGTACTCCATGCAGGCAGTTTCCTCCATGCAGGCAGTGTACTCCATGAAGGCAGTGTACTCCATGCAGACAGTGTACTCCATGCAGGCATTGTCCCACATGCAGGGATTGTACTCCATTCATGCAATGTCCTCCGTACAGGCAGTGTCCTCCATGAAGGCAGCGTACTCCATGAAGGCAGTGTACTCGATTCAGGCTGTGTACTCCATGCAGGTAGTTTCCTCCGTTCAGGCAGTGCACTCCATGCAGGCAGTGTCCTCCATGCAGGCAGATTACTCCATGAAGCAGTGTACTCGATGCAGACAGTGTACTCCATGAAGGCAGTGTACTCGATTCAGGCAGTGTACTCCATGCAGACAGTGGGCCTCATTACAACCTTGGCGGAGGACCATGCCGCTAAGGTTGCAATTCCGCCGTTGTGGATGGCGGAATTACTGCCCCATTCCAAGGTGAGTGGGGCGGTAATTCCCCATTCACCAATGGCCCCTTCCCCATTCCCATTTTTGCCCCATAGTGCATAATGGGAATGGGGAAAGGCGATAATTACGGCACCGTAAATTATGGTGCCGTAATTATCGCCAAGGTCCCTTTGCGGCATGGCTTTTAACGCCTGCAAAAAGCAGGTGTTAAACAGCCATCCCGCAAAGGGAACCTTGTAATCAGGCGTTAAGGGGTTTACGGTGCCGTAAACGGAATGAGGCCAAGTGTCTTCCATGCTTGCAGTGCCCTCCATTCAGGCAGTGCCCTTCATTCAAGCAGTCTACTTCATGCTTGCAGTGTTCTCCATTCAGGCAGTGTCCTTCATGCAGGCAGTGCCCTCCATGGAAGCAGTGTCCTTCATGCAGGCAGTGTAATCCATGCAGGCAGTGCCCTCCATGCAGGCAGTGCCCTCCATGCAGACAGTGTACTCCATGAAGGCAGTGTACTCCATGCAGGCAGTGCCCTCCATGCAGATAGTGTACTCCATGCAGGCAGTGTACTCCATGCAGGCAGTGCCCTCCATGCAGGCAGTGCCTTCCATGCAGACAGTGTACTCCATGAAGGCAGTGTACTCGATTCGGGCAGTGTACTCCATGCAGGCAGTTTCCTCCGTTCAGGCAGTGCACTCCATGCTGGCAGTTTCCTCCATGCAGGCAGTGTACTCCATGAAGGCAGTGTGCTCCATGCAGACAGTGTACTCCATGAAGGCAGTGTACTCGATTCAGGCCGTGTACTCCATGCAGGCATTGTCCCACATGCAGGGAGTGTACTCCATTCATGCAATGTCCTCCGTACAGGCAGTGTCCTCCATTCAGGCAGTGTACTCCATGCAGACAGTGTCTTCCATGCTTGCAGTGCCCTCCATTCAGGCAGTGCCCTTCATTCACGCAGTCTACTTCATGCTTGCAGTGTTCTCCATTCAGGCAGTGTCTTCCATTCAGGCAGTGTCCTCCATGCAGGCAGTGCCCTCCATGCAGGCAGTGTCCTCCATGCCAGCAGTGTACTCTATACAGGCAGTGTCCTCCATGCCAGCAGTGTACTCCATGAAGGCAGTGTACTCGATTCAGGCAGTGTGCTCCATGCAGGCAGTTTCCTCCATTCAGGCAGTGCTCTTCATGCAGGCAGTGTACTCGATTGAGGCAGTGTCCTCGATTCAGGCAGTGTCCTCCATAAAGGCAGTCTACTCGATTCAGGGTGTGTACTTCATGCAGCCAGTGCTCTCCATGCAGGCAGTGTACTCGATTCAGGCAGTATACTCGATTCAGGCAGTGTACTCCATTCAGGCAGTGTACTCCACAAAGGCAGTGTACTCGATTCAGGCAGTGTCCTCCATGCACACAGTGTCCTCCATTCAGGCAGTGTACTCCATAAAGGCAGTGTACTCCATACAGGCAGTTTCCTCTATACAGGCAGTGAACTCAATAAAGGCAGTGCACTCGATTCAGGCAGCACACTCCATGCAGGCATTGCACTCCATGCAGGCAGTGCACTCCATTCAGGCAGTGTCCTCCATTTAGCCAGTGTACTCCATTCAGGCAATGTCCTCCATGCAGGAAGTGTACTCCATTCAAGCAGTGTCTACATTCAGGCTGTGCCCTCCATTCAGACAGTGCCCTCCATGCAGGCAGTGTCCTCCATGCAGGCAGTGTCCTCCATGCAGGCATTGCCCTCTATTAAGGCAGTGTACTTCATGCTTGCACTGTCCCCCATGCAGGCATTGTCCCACATGCAGGGAGTGTACTCCATTCAGGCAGTGTCCTCCTAACAGGCACTGTCCTCCATTCAGGCAGTGTACTCCATGTAGGCGATATACTCCATGTAGGCAGTGTCCTCCATGCTTGCAGTGCCCTCCATTCAAGACGTGCCCTTCATTCAGGCAGTCTACTTCATGCTTGCAGTGTTCTCCATTCAGGCAGTGCACTCCATTCAAGCAGTGTCTACATTCAAGCAGTGTCCTCCGTGCTTGCAGTGTCCTCCATTCAAGATGTGCCCTTCATTCAGGCAGTCTACTTCATGCTTGCAGTGTTCTCCATTCAGGCAGTGTCCTCCATTTAGGCACTGTCCTACATGCTTGCAGTGTCCTCCATGAAGGCAGTGTCCTCCATGCAGGCAGTTTCCTCCATGCAGGCAGTGTCCTCCATGCAGGCGTTGCCCTCTATTGAGACAGTGTCCTCCATGCTTGCAGTGCCCTCTATTAAGGCAGTGTACTCAATGCTGGCAGTATCCTTCATGCAGGCAGTGTCCTCCATGCTTGCAGTGTCCTCCATTCAAGACGTGCCCTTCATTCAGGCAGTCTACTTCATGCTTGCAGTGTTCTCCATTCAGGCAGTGCACTCCATTCAAGCAGTGTTTACATTCAGACAGTGTCCTCCATGCTTGCAGTGTCCTCCATGAAGGCAGTGTACTCCATGCTTGCAGTGTCCTCCATTGAGACAGTGTCCTCCATGCTTGCAGTGCCCCCCATTAAGGCAGTGTACTCCATGTAGGCTGTGTACTCCATGTAGGCAGTGTCCTCCGTCCTTGCAGTGTCCTCCATTCAAGATGTGCCCTTCATTCAGGCAGTCTACTTCATGCTTGCAGTGTTCTCCATTCAGGCAATGTCCTCCATTTAGGCACTGTCCTACATGCTTGCAGTGTCCTCCATGAAGGCAGTGTACTCCATGCTTGCAGTGTCCTCCATTGAGACAGTGTCCTCCATGCTTGCAGTGCCCCCCATTAAGGCAGTGCACTCCATGCTGGCAGTGTACTCCATGCAGGTAGTATCCTTCATGCAGGCAGTTTACTCCATGCAGTCAGTGCCCTCCATGCAGACAGTGTACTCCATGAAGGCAGTGTACTCCATGCAGGCAGTGCCCTCCATGCAGGCAGTGCCCTCCATGCAGGAAGTGCCCTCCATGCAGACCGTGTACTCCATGAAGGCAGTGTACTCCATGCAGGCAGTGCCCTCCATTCAGACAGTGTACTCCATGAAGGCAGTGTACTCCATGCAGGCAGTGTACTACATGCAGGCAGTGCCCTCCATGCAGGCAGTGCCCTCCATGCAGACAGTGTACTCCATGAAGGCAGTGTACTCCATGCAGGCAGTGCCCTCCATGCAGACAGTGTACTCCATGCAGGCAGTGTACTCCATGCAGGCAGTGCCCTCCATGCAGACAGTGTATTCCATGAAGGCAGTGTACTCCATGCAGGCAGTGCCCTCCATGCAGACAGTGTACTCCATGAAGGCAGTGTACTCGATTCAGGCAGTGTACTCCATGCAGGCAGTTTCCTCCATGCAGGCTGTGTACTCCATGAAGGCAGTGTACTCCATGCAGACAGTGTACTCCATGAAGGCAGTGTACTCGATTCAGGCAGTGTACTCCATGCAGGCATTGTCCCACATGCAGGGAGTGTATTCCATTCATGCAATGTCCTCCGTACAGGCAGTGTCCTCCATGAAGGCAGTGTACTCCATGAAGGCAGTGTACTCGATTCAGGCAGGGTACTCCATGCAGGTAGTTTCCTCCGTTCAGGCAGTGCACTCCATGCAGGCAGTGTCCTCCATGCAGGCAGATTACTCCATGAAGGCAGTGTACTCGATTCAGGCAGTGTCCTCCATGCAGGCAGTGCCCTCCATTCAGGCAGTGCCCTCCATGCAGACCGTGTACTCCATGAAGTTAGTGTACTCCATGCAGGCAGTGCCCTCCATTCAGACAGTGTACTCCATGAAGGCAGTGTACTCCATGCAGGCAGTGTACTCCATGCAGGCAGTGCCCTCCATGCAGGCAGTGCCCTCCATGCAGACAGTGTACTCCATGAAGGCAGTGTACTCCATGCAGGCAGTGCCCTCCATGCAGACAGTGTACTCTATGCAGGCAGTGTACTCCATGCAGGCAGTGCCCTCCATGCAGGCAGTGCCCTCCATGCAGACAGTGTATTCCATGAAGGCAGTGTACTCCATGCAGGCAGTGCCCTCCATGCAGACAGTGTACTCCATGAAGGCAGTGTACTCGATTCAGGCAGTGTACTCCATGCAGGCAGTTTCCTCCATGCAGGCAGTGTACTCCATGAAGGCAGTGTACTCCATGCAGACAGTGTACTCCATGCAGGCATTGTCCCACATGCAGGGAGTGTACTCCATTCATGCAATGTCCTCCGTACAGGCAGTGTCCTCCATGAAGGCAGCGTACTCCATGAAGGCAGTGTACTCGATTCAGGCCGTGTACTCCATGCAGGTAGTTTCCTCCGTTCAGGCAGTGCACTCCATGCAGGCAGTGTCCTCCATGCAGGCAGATTACTCCATGAAGCAGTGTACTCGATTCAGACAGTGTACTCCATGAAGGCAGTGTACTCGATTCAGGCAGTGTACTCCATGCAGACAGTGGGCCTCATTACAACCTTGGCGGAGGACCATGCCGCTAAGGTTGCAATTCCGCCGTTGTGGATGGCGGAATTACTGCCCCATTCCAAGGTGAGTGGGGCGGTAATTCCCCATTCACCAATGGCCCCTTCCCCATTCCCATTTTTGCCCCATAGTGCATAATGGGAATGGGGAAAGGCGATAATTACGGCACCGTAAATTACGGTGCCGTAATTATCGCCAAGGTCCCTTTGCGGCATGGCTTTTAACGCCTGCAAAAAGCAGGTGTTAAACAGCCATCCCGCAAAGGGAACCTTGTAATCAGGCGTTAAGGGGCTTACGGTGCCGTAAACGGAATGAGGCCAAGTGTCTTCCATGCTTGCAGTGCCCTCCATTCCGGCAGTGCCCTTCATTCAAGCAGTCTACTTCATGCTTGCAGTGTTCTCCATTCAGGCAGTGTCTTCCATTCAGGCAGTGTCCTCCATGCAGGCAGTGCCCTCTATGCAGGCAGTGTCCTCCATGCAGGCAGTGTACTCCATGGAGGCAGTGTCCTTCATGCAGGCAGTGCCCTCCATGGAAGCAGTGTCCTTCATGCAGGCAGTGTAATCCATGCAGGCAGTGCCCTCCATGCAGGCAGTGCCCTCCATGCAGACAGTGTACTCCATGAAGGCAGTGTACTCCATGCAGGCAGTGCCCTCCATTCAGACAGGGTACTCCATGCAGACAGTGTACTCCTTGAAGGCAGTGTACTCCATGCAGGCAGTGCCCTCCATGCAGACAGTGCACTCCATGCAGGCAGTGTACTCCATGCAGGCAGTGCCCTCCATGCAGGCAGTGCCCTCCATGCAGACAGTGTACTCCATGAAGGCAGTGTACTCCATGCAGGCAGTGCCCTCCATGCAGATAGTGTACTCCATGCAGGCAGTGTACTCCATGCAGGCAGTGCCCTCCATGCAGGCAGTGCCCTCCATGCAGACAGTGTACTCCATGAAGGCAGTGTACTCCATGCAGGCAGTGCCTTCCATGCAGACAGTGTACTCCATGAAGGCAGTGTACTCGATTCGGGCAGTGTACTCCATGCAGGCAGTTTCCTCCGTTCAGGCAGTGCACTCCATGCTGGCAGTTTCCTCCATGCAGGCAGTGTACTCCATGAAGGCAGTGTACTCCTTGCAGACAGTGTACTCCATGAAGGCAGTGTACTCGATTCAGGCAGTGTACTCCATGCAGGCATTGTCCCACATGCAGAGAGTGTACTCCATTCATGCAATGTCCTCCGTACAGGCAAATAAGTTACCAGAGTTATTGCTTACCCCAATCTGTGGTTTCCTGATTTCAAAAGCACCTGTAATTGTATATTACATCCTTAGGTTTTACTCACCTGGTATAACTGTGTGCTATGACAAAAGTAGTTATAGGTTTTTACTGCACCTAGGATAAGTGTTTCACTATTCACCAAAAGTATATTGTCCAGTTGACTGTTTATGTGATTTGTTCCAAGAGTCACTGTACAACTGGAAGGGCCTACTGTCCTTGTATTACCTAATGTAATCTGAAAGTAACCATTGGTCTTTTACTCCCAAAGAATAGGCTTGACCTATACTAAATGTGTATAACAAGGTTTTGACTTCCCTAGAACTACTGTTAGGTGTTCCAAATAAGGTCTATACTTGGGTCTGTGGATTTCAAGTATAGTGTTATGTTTTTATACTGTGATTTCTTGTAATGTTTTAGTACTTACTTACCCCTAGATTTATCTGGACCTACCTGTATTTAAATAAATCCTTTATTTTTACAATACATAGGGCCTCATTACGAGGTAGGTGGTAAGGGATTACCGGTAAGGACACTGGTGCCGGTAAGTCCCTTACCACCCTATTCCGAGGTCCCTTAGCGGGTCCCTTCCGTAACGCCTGGCCTGACCAGGTGTTAAGGATGGGACCCGTTAAGGGACTTCAGAGCTAATAACAGTACCGCAAATAGCGGTACCGTTATTGGCTCCATCCCCATTCCCATTGAGCCCTATGGGGGCTCGAATGGGAATGGGGAATGGTTACCGGAATGGGGACTTACCGGGTCCTCCAAGGTTGGAAGGACCCGGTAAGTCCCTATTTTGTGAACCCAGACCTGGAATGTGGTAAGGGGGGAGCACCATGGCTACCTCCTACCTCGTAATGAGGCCCATAGTGTTTCAGTGTTTCTTTGGATCATTTGTATTACAATTTCACTTGTACTGTGTCTACTGCCCTCTCTCCCTCCCAAGATAAGCCTGGCTGCTCTGTCTACGCTACCCTGAACTCAGGTGGTACAGCCTTATACTAAGAGTGGAGTCTTGTACTTCCTCAGTTGAATGGTTTTACTAAGCCCTTAGTTGGACTTCAGAAAAACTGTCCTAACCGTAGCCACAAGTCGTCAGAGGGTAGAAATTCCACCAGAGTTACCACAGGTAGTATCTGTTATTACACAAGTGCTGGCAAACATGGCATGAAGGCCATTGACCAGAAACCCGAAAAGCCGGCAGAGTGGAATGACACGTCCGGGGCTGGTGTTGATCCCCAGGTCTTCTTAGTGGGTCTTCTGAGGAACCACTTCGCTGGAGCAAGTATGCCAGTATTGCTGGAGCAAGTATGCCAGCATTGCTGGAGCAAGTATGCCAGCATTGCAGCTGTACAGCAACAGGCTCTTCTCTCGATGCAAGCATGTTGCCCACATGGCACCCGCAGTGACACTGAACCCAGGCGCTCCTCTGAAGATGGCGGTGCGCAAGCAGGCGGGCAGTCAAGGTGGGGTCACGTGAGTGGGTCTCTCCCATGCGCCCATCATTCCTTGCGCGGCCCTCTTTGGGAACCCCATGAGTCCATGTCCAGGCAAGCATTGCCACTTTACAGAGGGGACACTGCTGCTAAGCTGGCAGAACACTCCTTGTTTGGGGTCTGGTCCTGCAAGTACTGTACTCTGAAGGTTTCCAGTGGTCGGCCGTTCCTCATGTCTAGAGTTGGGAGTAACACTCCCTGCAGGCTTCCATTCCCTCTGGCTTCCTTTCCCTCTGGCTTCCATTCCCTGCAGGCTTCCCTTCCCTCTGGCTTCCATTCCCTCTGGCTTCCATTCCCTTTGGCTTCCCTTCCCTCTGGCTTCCATTCCCTGCAGGCTTCCCTTCCCTCTGGCTTCCCTTCCCTCTGGCTTCCATTCCCTCTGGCTTCCATTCCCTCTGGCTTCCCTTCCCTCTGGCTTCCATTCCCTGCATGCTTCCCTTCCCTCTGGCTTCCATTCCCTCTGGCTTCCATTCCCTCTGGCTTCCCTTCCCTCTGGCTTCCGTTCCCTATGGCTTCAGTTCCCTCTGGCTTCCCTTCCCTCTGGCTTCCATTCCATCTGGCTTCTATTCCCTCAGGCTTCCATTCCCTCTGGCTTCCCTTCCCTCTGGCTTCCATTCCATCTGGCTTCTATTCCCTCAGGCTTCCATTCCCTGCAGGCTTCCCTTCCCTCTGGCTTCCGTTCCCTCTGGCTTCCATTCCATCTGGCTTCTATTCCCTCAGGCTTCCATTCCCTCTGGCTTCCCTTCCCTCTGGCTTCCATTCCCTCTGGCTTCCCTTCCCTCTGGCTTCCCTTCCCTCTGGCTTCCATTCCATCTGGCTTCTATTCCCTCAGGCTTCCATTCCCTGCAGGCTTCCCTTCCCTCTGGCTTCCATTCCATCTGGCTTCTATTCCCTCAGGCTTCCATTCCCTCTGGCTTCCCTTCCCTCTGGCTTCCATTCCCTCTGGCTTCCCTTCCCTCTGGCTTCCATTCCCTCTGGCTTCCATTCCCTGCAGGCTTCCCTTCCCTCTGGCTTCCATTCCATCTGGCTTCCATTCCCTGCAGGCTTCCCTTCCCTCTGGCTTCCCTTCCCTCTGGCTTCCCTTCCCTCTGGCTTCCATTCCCTCTGGCTTCCATTCCCTCTGGCTTCCCTTCCCTCTGGCTTCCATTCCCTGCATGCTTCCCTTCCCTCTGGCTTCCATTCCCTCTGGCGTCCCTTCCCTCTGGCTTCCATTCCATCTGGCTTCTATTCCCTCAGGCTTCCATTCCATCTGGCTTCTATTCCCTCAGGCTTCCATTCCCTCTGGCTCCCCTTCCCTCTGGCTCCCCTTCAGTCTGGCTTCCGTTCCCTATGGCTTCGGTTCCCTCTGGCTTCCCTTCCCTCTGGCTTCCATTCCCTGCATGCTTCCCTTCCCTCTGGCTTCCATTCCCTCTGGCGTCCCTTCCCTCTGGCTTCCATTCCATCTGGCTTCTATTCCCTCAGGCTTCCATTCCATCTGGCTTCTATTCCCTCTGGCTTCCCTTCCCTCTGGCTTCCCTTCCCTCTGGCTCCCCTTCCGTCTGGCTTCCGTTCCCTATGGCTTCGGTTCCCTCTGGCTTCCCTTCCCTCTGGCTTCCATTCCCTGCATGCTTCCCTTCCCTCTGGCTTCCATTCCATCTGGCTTGCCTTCCCTCTGGCTTCCATTCCGTCTGGCTTCCGTTCCCTATGGCTTCGGTTCCCTCTGGCTTCCCTTCCCTCTGGCTTCCATTCCCTGCATGCTTCCCTTCCCTCTGGCTTCCATTCCATCTGGCTTCCCTTCCCTCTGGCTTCCATTCCATCTGGCTTCCATTCCCTGCAGGCTTCCCTTCCCTCTGGCTTCCCTTCCCTCTGGCTTCCCTTCCCTCTGGCTTCCATTCCCTCTGGCTTCCCTTCCCTCTGGCTTCTATTCCCTCAGGCTTCCCTTCCCTCTGGCTTCCATTCCCTCTGGCTTCCCTTCCCTCTGGCTTGGGTTTGGGGAATGAAGAGCCAGTTCTAAGCCGTCGGTGGAGATACCCGTGTCAGCCTCATAGGCGCTAGGTACTCACAGCTTGAGGGCTGCATGCCTCGTATAGCGTTGCTTTTACTACTTCGTGGCACTTAACTTCAACAAGAAGATCACTTGTAATACATAACACACGTTTTTGTTAGGTTTAGGGTCTAGATGATGGGCTGAGGGTGGACCATAGGTGTGGGACGCCCCATTAAGACAAATTCTTTTTACAAACACCCGAAATAATTTGTTGCGATGAAGGCAGGCGGAATCACGTCGTCCTTACACTGCACCGACGCTCCCTGCCCCCCCCCCACTCCAGAGACAAGATGTTCCAAATGGCGCGAGTTTGGAATGTATCTGATGGAAGGGTCCTGTCAAAAAGCATCAGGTTGAATTGCACTGAATGTTTCAGGTGCCGCCCCCGGAGGTCTGAGGCCTTGTGTTCTGAGGCTCACCCCTTCTCCTGGAGGGCAGCTGAGGGCACACGCGCCCCTCTGCAGAGCTTCTCTTTGGGCCTCTCTTGGGGCCCTCACAGGTCGGGGGCAGAGGGAGCTGTGTGGGCCTGATGCCCCTCGGGGGTCTGAGGCCATGTGTTCTGAGGCTCACCCCTTCTCCCGGAGGGCAGCTGAGGGCACAGGCGCCCCCGTGCAGTGCTTCTCTTCGGGTCTCTCTTGGGGCCCTCACAGGTCGGGGGGCAGAGGGAGCAGCACCGCAGCTCAGGCCTCCTCCCTGGTGACCCGGCAGCTCTCTTAAACCCAGGTGAGTGCCAGCCTTCAGGCAGGGATGAGAGCTCTCTAGGCGGTGGAGGTCTGAGGCGGTGGGTCCTTCGCCATGGAGGAGCAGTGCTGACAGCAAGAGGGGCTGCCTGCTGTGGAAAGCGGGGTCTCTCCTCAAACACAGATAGGGCGGGGAGACCCACTGGCCCACGATAGAGCATGCCACAGACCTGGAGCGCGAGGGGGCATGCAGGGAGCGACGGTGCAAAGAGTGAAAAGTGGAGGTTTAATGCCCGCCGCCATTATCAATGTCATGCCATCCACCGGGCAGGCTCGTGAAAGCGCTCGCCCAAAGGCTCTATAACCAGGTGAGTGTTGCTGGCGTAGCGTTCCGGCCCGTTCCGGCCTTTACACCGTTCCCTGTACATGGGCACAGTGACTACAAAGATGCGAGGGAAGACATGAGTGGCAGGTAATCCTGCAGCGAAAAGAAGAATCAAGCAGGTGAGTGTAAAGGGAGCATGGGGAGGAGAAAGATGAAAGGGGGGGCCAGCAAAAGTGCTGAGGCTCAGCGAGAGAAGGAAGGACAGCTTGGGTGGGCTCCTGGAAGACAACATTGAGAATACAGAAAGGTGTGCACGCCTGAAAGAGGCGGGACCGGTGGACAGGCAGCGCTAAAGGCAGACGTAAGTGATGCCCGGACAAAGCAGGAAGACCCCCCAAAACAGAGGAGAGCAGAGACAGCAGGCGGAAGGGTTAGTCCGATAGAAGAGGAGAGGAGTGCATTTCATACATAGTGTACAGTCAGCAACAACACATACAAGTGAGAGAGATGGACTGCAGGGATGAAGAGACTGCAGCAGCGCAGGAGGAATGCACAGGCTGCTGAAGGAGAGAAGGTACCTTTAGAAGGGAGAGAAGCAGGATGCCCATTTAAAGACTGCAAGAAGAAGAAGGCTGACCACATGCACTGGCAGAGATGGTGTGCGTGCTGGAGACTTTGAGATCACTTCCTGGTTCCATAGTTTTCACAGCCATTCCATGAACATTACATGAAAGGGAATACGTGAGTGTGCACTTCCATGCAGGCAGTACCCTCCATGCAGGCAGTGCCGTCCATGCAGACAGTGTACTCCATGAAGGCAGTGTACTCCATGCAGGCAGTGCACTCCATGCAGGCAGTGTACTCCATGCAGGCAGTGTACTCGCTACTCCATGCAGGCAGTGCCCTCCATGCAGACAGGGTACTCCATGAAGGCAGTGTACTCCATGCAGGCAGTGCCCTCCATTCAGGCAGTGCCCTCCATGCAGACAGTGTACTCCATGAAGGCAGTGTACTCCATGCAGGCAGTGCCCTCCATTCAGACACGGTACTCCATGCAGACAGTGTACTCCTTGAAGGCAGTGTACTCCATGCAGGCAGTGCCCTCCATGCAGGCATTGCCCTCCATGCAGACAGTGAACTCCATGAAGGCAGTGTACTCCATGCAGGCAGTGCCCTCCATGCAGACAGTGTACTCCATGCAGGCAGTGTACTCCATGCAGGCAGTGCCCTCCATGCAGGCAGTGCCCTCCATGCAGACAGTGTACTCCATGAAGGCAGTGTACTCCATGTAGGCAGTGCCTTCCATGCAGACAGTGTACTCCATGAAGGCAGTGTACTCGATTCAGGCAGTGTACTCCATGCAGGCAGTTTCCTCCGTTCAGGCAGTGCACTCCATGCAGGCAGTGTCCTCCATGCATGCAGTGTACTCCATGAAGGCAGTGTACTCCATGCAGACAGTGTACTCCATGAAGGCAGTGTACTCCATGTAGGCAGTGCCTTCCATGCAGACAGTGTACTCCATGAAGGCAGTGTACTCGATTCAGGCAGTGTACTCCATGCAGGCATTGTCCCACATGCAGGGAGTGTACTCCATTCATGCAATGTCCTCCATTCAGGCAGTGCCCTTCATTCACGCAGTCTACTTCATGCTTGCAGTGTTCTCCATTCAGGCAGTGTCTTCCATTCAGGCAGTGTCCTCCATGCAGGCAGTGCCCTCCATGCAGGCAGTGTCCTCCATGCCAGCAGTGTACTCTATACAGGCAGTGTCCTCCATGCCAGCAGTGTACTCCATGAAGGCAGTGTACTCGATTCAGGCAGTGTGCTCCATGCAGGCAGTTTCCTCCATTCAGGCAGTGCTCTTCATGCAGGCAGTGTACTTGATTGAGGCAGTGTCCTCGATTCAGGCAGTGTCCTCCATAAAGGCAGTCTACTCGATTCAGGGTGTGTACTCCATTCAGGCAGTGTACTCCACAAAGGCAGTGTACTCGATTCAGGCAGTGTCCTCCATGCACACAGTGTCCTCCGTTCAGGCAGTGTACTCCATAAAGGCAGTGTACTCCATACAGGCAGTTTCCTCTATACAGGCAGTGAACTCAATAAAGGCAGTGCACTCGATTCAGGCAGTACACTCCACGCAGGCAGTGCACTCCATGCAGGCAGTGCACTCCATTCAGACAGTGTCCTCCATTTAGCCAGTGTACTCCATTCAGGCAATGTCCTCCATGCAGGAAGTGTACTCCATTCAAGCAGTGTCTACATTCAGGCTGTGCCCTCTATTCAGACAGTGCCCTCCATGCAGGGAGTGTCCTCCATGCAGGCAGTGTCCTCCATGCAGGCATTGCCCTCTATTGAGACAGTGTCCTCCATGCTTGCAGTGCCCTCTATTAAGGCAGTGTCCTCCATGCTTGCAGTGTCCTCCATGAAGGCAGTGTACTCCATGCTTGCAGTGTCCTCCATTGAGACAGTGTCCTCCATGCTTGCAGTGCCCCCATTAAGGCAGTGTACTCCATGTAGGCTGTGTACTCCATGTAGGCAGTGTCCTCCGTCCTTGCAGTGTCCTCCATTCAAGATGTGCCCTTCATTCAGGCAGTCTACTTCATGCTTGCAGTGTTCTCCATTCAGGCAGTGTCCTCCATTTAGGCACTGTCCTACATGCTTGCAGTGTCCTCCACGAAGTCAGTGTACTCCATGCTTGCAGTGTCCTCCATTGAGACAGTGTCCTCCTTGCTTGCAGTGCCCCCCATTAAGGCAGTGCACTCCATGCTGGCAGTGTACTCCATGCAGGTAGTATCCTTCATGCAGGCAGTTTACCCCATGCAGGCAGTTTACTCCATGCAGGCAGTGCCCTCCATGCAGACAGTGTACTCCATGAAGGCAGTGTACTCCATGCAGGCAGTGCCCTCCAT
The DNA here is from genome assembly GCF_040938575.1 of Ambystoma mexicanum. Classification (NCBI taxonomy): domain Eukaryota; kingdom Metazoa; phylum Chordata; class Amphibia; order Caudata; family Ambystomatidae; genus Ambystoma; species Ambystoma mexicanum. The sequence goes on along the minus strand of NC_090927.1, from coordinate 27,458,086 downwards.
ACAGGCAGTGTACTGCATGCAGGCAGTGTACTCCATGCAGGCAGTGCCCTCCATGCAGGCAGTGTCCTCCATGCAGACAGTGTACTCCATGAAGGCAGTGTACTCCATGCAGGCAGTGCCCTCCATGCAGACAGTGTACTCCATGAAGGCAGTGTACTCGATTCAGGCAGTGTCCTCCATGCAGGCAGTGCCCTCCATTCAGGCAGTGCCCTTCATGCAGACCGTGTACTCCATGAAGTTAGTGTACTCCATGCAGGCAGTGCCCTCCATTCAGACAGTGTACTCCATGAAGGCAGTGTACTCCATGCAGGCAGTGTACTCCATGCAGGCAGTGCCCTCCATGCAGGCAGTGCCCTCCATGCAGACAGTGTACTCCATGAAGGCAGTGTACTCCATGCAGGCAGTGCCCTCCATGCAGACAGTGTACTCTATGCAGGCAGTGTACTCCATGCAGGCAGTGCCCTCCATGCAGGCAGTGCCCTCCATGCAGACAGTGTATTCCATGAAGGCAGTGTACTCCATGCAGGCAGTGCCCTCCATGCAGACAGTGTACTCCATGAAGGCAGTGTACTCGATTCAGGCAGTGCACTCCATGCAGGCAGTTTCCTCCATGCAGGCAGTGTACTCCATGAAGGCAGTGTACTCCATGCAGACAGTGTACTCCATGCAGGCATTGTCCCACATGCAGGGAGTGTACTCCATTCATGCAATGTCCTCCGTACAGGCAGTGTCCTCCATGAAGGCAGCGTACTCCATGAAGGCAGTGTACTCGATTCAGGCTGTGTACTCCATGCAGGTAGTTTCCTCCGTTCAGGCAGTGCACTCCATGCAGGCAGTGTCCTCCATGCAGGCAGATTACTCCATGAAGCAGTGTACTCGATGCAGACAGTGTACTCCATGAAGGCAGTGTACTCGATTCAGGCAGTGTACTCCATGCAGACAGTGGGCCTCATTACAACCTTGGCGGAGGACCATGCCGCTAAGGTTGCAATTCCGCCGTTGTGGATGGCGGAATTACTGCCCCATTCCAAGGTGAGTGGGGCGGTAATTCCCCATTCACCAATGGCCCCTTCCCCATTCCCATTTTTGCCCCATAGTGCATAATGGGAATGGGGAAAGGCGATAATTACGGCACCGTAAATTATGGTGCCGTAATTATCGCCAAGGTCCCTTTGCGGCATGGCTTTTAACGCCTGCAAAAAGCAGGTGTTAAACAGCCATCCCGCAAAGGGAACCTTGTAATCAGGCGTTAAGGGGTTTACGGTGCCGTAAACGGAATGAGGCCAAGTGTCTTCCATGCTTGCAGTGCCCTCCATTCAGGCAGTGCCCTTCATTCAAGCAGTCTACTTCATGCTTGCAGTGTTCTCCATTCAGGCAGTGTCCTTCATGCAGGCAGTGCCCTCCATGGAAGCAGTGTCCTTCATGCAGGCAGTGTAATCCATGCAGGCAGTGCCCTCCATGCAGGCAGTGCCCTCCATGCAGACAGTGTACTCCATGAAGGCAGTGTACTCCATGCAGGCAGTGCCCTCCATTCAGACAGGGTACTCCATGCAGACAGTGTACTCCTTGAAGGCAGTGTACTCCATGCAGGCAGTGCCCTCCATGCAGACAGTGCACTCCATGCAGGCAGTGTACTCCATGCAGGCAGTGCCCTCCATGCAGGCAGTGCCCTCCATGCAGACAGTGTACTCCATGAAGGCAGTGTACTCCATGCAGGCAGTGCCCTCCATGCAGATAGTGTACTCCATGCAGGCAGTGTACTCCATGCAGGCAGTGCCCTCCATGCAGGCAGTGCCCTCCATGCAGACAGTGTACTCCATGAAGGCAGTGTACTCCATGCAGGCAGTGCCTTCCATGCAGACAGTGTACTCCATGAAGGCAGTGTACTCGATTCGGGCAGTGTACTCCATGCAGGCAGTTTCCTCCGTTCAGGCAGTGCACTCCATGCTGGCAGTTTCCTCCATGCAGGCAGTGTACTCCATGAAGGCAGTGTACTCCTTGCAGACAGTGTACTCCATGAAGGCAGTGTACTCGATTCAGGCAGTGTACTCCATGCAGGCATTGTCCCACATGCAGAGAGTGTACTCCATTCATGCAATGTCCTCCGTACAGGCAGTGTCCTCCATTCAGGCAGTGTACTCCATGCAGACAGTGTCTTCCATGCTTGCAGTGCCCTCCATTCAGGCAGTGCCCTTCATTCACGCAGTCTACTTCATGCTTGCAGTGTTCTCCATTCAGGCAGTGTCTTCCATTCAGGCAGTGTCCTCCATGCAGGCAGTGCCCTCCATGCAGGCAGTGTCCTCCATGCTAGCAGTGTACTCTATACAGGCAGTGTCCTCCATGCCAGCAGTGTACTCCATGAAGGCAGTGTACTCGATTCAGGCAGTGTGCTCCATGCAGGCAGTTTCCTCCATTCAGGCAGTGCTCTTCATGCAGGCAGTGTACTCGATTGAGGCAGTGTCCTCGATTCAGGCAGTGTCCTCCATAAAGGCAGTCTACTCGATTCAGGGTGTGTACTTCATGCAGCCAGTGCTCTCCATGCAGGCAGTGTACTCGATTCAGGCAGTGTCCTCCATGCACACAGTGTCCTCCATTCAGGCAGTGTACTCCACAAAGGCAGTGTACTCGATTCAGGCAGTGTCCTCCATGCACACAGTGTCCTCCATTCAGGCAGTGTACTCCATAAAGGCAGTGTACTCCATACAGGCAGTTTCCTCTATACAGGCAGTGAACTCAATAAAGGCAGTGCACTCGATTCAGGCAGCACACTCCATGCAGGCATTGCACTCCATGCAGGCAGTGCACTCCATTCAGGCAGTGTCCTCCATTTAGCCAGTGTACTCCATTCAGGCAATGTCCTCCATGCAGGAAGTGTACTCCATTCAAGCAGTGTCTACATTCAGGCTGTGCCCTCCATTCAGACAGTGCCCTCCATGCAGGCAGTGTCCTCCATGCAGGCAGTGTCCTCCATGCAGGCATTGCCCTCTATTAAGGCAGTGTACTTCATGCTTGCACTGTCCCCCATGCAGGCATTGTCCCACATGCAGGGAGTGTACTCCATTCAGGCAGTGCCCTCCTAACAGGCACTGTCCTCCATTCAGGCAGTGTACTCCATGTAGGCGATATACTCCATGTAGGCAGTGTCCTCCATGCTTGCAGTGCCCTCCATTCAAGACATGCCCTTCATTCAGGCAGTCTACTTCATGCTTGCAGTGTTCTCCATTCAGGCAGTGCACTCCATTCAAGCAGTGTCTACATTCAAGCAGTGTCCTCCGTGCTTGCAGTGTCCTCCATTCAAGATGTGCCCTTCATTCAGGCAGTCTACTTCATGCTTGCAGTGTTCTCCATTCAGGCAGTGTCCTCCATTTAGGCACTGTCCTACATGCTTGCAGTGTCCTCCATGAAGGCAGTGTCCTCCATGCAGGCAGTTTCCTCCATGCAGGCAGTGTCCTCAATGCAGGCGTTGCCCTCTATTGAGACAGTGTCCTCCATGCTTGCAGTGCCCTCTATTAAGGCAGTGTACTCAATGCTGGCAGTATCCTTCATGCAGGCAGTGTCCTCCATGCTTGCAGTGTCCTCCATTCAAGACGTGCCCTTCATTCAGGCAGTCTACTTCATGCTTGCAGTGTTCTCCATTCAGGCAGTGCACTCCATTCAAGCAGTGTTTACATTCAGACAGTGTCCTCCATGCTTGCAGTGTCCTCCATGAAGGCAGTGTACTCCATGCTTGCAGTGTCCTCCATTGAGACAGTGTCCTCCATGCTTGCAGTGCCCCCCATTAAGGCAGTGTACTCCATGTAGGCTGTGTACTCCATGTAGGCAGTGTCCTCCGTCCTTGCAGTGTCCTCCATTCAAGATGTGCCCTTCATTCAGGCAGTCTACTTCATGCTTGCAGTGTTCTCCATTCAGGCAATGTCCTCCATTTAGGCACTGTCCTACATGCTTGCAGTGTCCTCCATGAAGGCAGTGTACTCCATGCTTGCAGTGTCCTCCATTGAGACAGTGTCCTCCATGCTTGCAGTGCCCCCCATTAAGGCAGTGCACTCCATGCTGGCAGTGTACTCCATGCAGGTAGTATCCTTCATGCAGGCAGTTTACTCCATGCAGTCAGTGCCCTCCATGCAGACAGTGTACTCCATGAAGGCAGTGTACTCCATGCAGGCAGTGCCCTCCATGCAGGCAGTGCCCTCCATGCAGGAAGTGCCCTCCATGCAGACCGTGTACTCCATGAAGGCAGTGTACTCCATGCAGGCAGTGCCCTCCATTCAGACAGTGTACTCCATGAAGGCAGTGTACTCCATGCAGGCAGTGTACTACATGCAGGCAGTGCCCTCCATGCAGGCAGTGCCCTCCATGCAGACAGTGTACTCCATGAAGGCAGTGTACTCCATGCAGGCAGTGCCCTCCATGCAGACAGTGTACTCCATGCAGGCAGTGTACTCCATGCAGGCAGTGCCCTCCATGCAGACAGTGTATTCCATGAAGGCAGTGTACTCCATGCAGGCAGTGCCCTCCATGCAGACAGTGTACTCCATGAAGGCAGTGTACTCGATTCAGGCAGTGTACTCCATGCAGGCAGTTTCCTCCATGCAGGCTGTGTACTCCATGAAGGCAGTGTACTCCATGCAGACAGTGTACTCCATGAAGGCAGTGTACTCGATTCAGGCAGTGTACTCCATGCAGGCATTGTCCCACATGCAGGGAGTGTATTCCATTCATGCAATGTCCTCCGTACAGGCAGTGTCCTCCATGAAGGCAGTGTACTCCATGAAGGCAGTGTACTCGATTCAGGCAGTGTACTCCATGCAGGTAGTTTCCTCCGTTCAGGCAGTGCACTCCATGCAGGCAGTGTCCTCCATGCAGGCAGATTACTCCATGAAGGCAGTGTACTCCTATGCAGACAGTGTACTCCATGAAGGCAGTGTACTCGATTCAGACAGTGTACTCCATGCAGACAGTGGGCCTCATTACAACCTTGGCGGAGGACCATGGTGCTATTAGCACCATGGTCCATGCCGCTAAGGTTGCAATTCCGCCATGGTGGATGGCGGAATTACCGCCCCATTCCAAGGTGAGTGGGGCGGTAATTCCCCATTCACCAATGGCCCCTTCCCCATTCCCATTTTTGCCCCATAGGGCATAATGGGAATGGGGAAAGGCGATAATTACGTCACCGTAAATTACGGTGCCGTAATTATCGCCAAGGTCCCTTTGCGGCATGGCTTTTAACGCCTGCAAAAAGCAGGTGTTAAACAGCCATCCCGCAAAGGGAACCTTGTAATCAGGCGTTAAGGGTCGGCGCCGTTTACGGCGCCGTAAACCCCTTAACGCCTGAGTCGGAATGAGGCCAAGTGTCTTCCATGCTTGCAGTGCCCTCCATTCAGGCAGTGCCCTTCATTCAAGCAGTCTACTTCATGCTTGCAGTGTTCTCCATTCAGGCAGTGTCTTCCATTCAGGCAGTGTCCTCCATGCAGGCAGTGCCCTCTATGCAGGCAGTGTCCTCCATGCAGGCAGTGTACTCCATGGAGGCAGTGTCCTTTATGCAGGCAGTGCCCTTCATGGAGGCAGTGTCCTTCATGCAGGCAGTGTACTCCATGCAGGCAGTGTCCTCCATGCCAGCAGTGTACTCTATGCAGGCAGTGTCCTCCATGCCAGCAGTGTACTCCATGAAGGCAGTGTACTCGATTCAGGCAGTGTACTCCATGCAGGCAGTTCACTCGGTTTAGGCAGTGCTCTTCATGCAGGCAGTGTACTCAATTCAGGCAGTGTCCTCGATTCAGGCAGTGTCCTCCATAAAGGCAGTCTACTCGATTCAGGGTGTGTACTCCATGCAGCCAGTGCTCTCCATGCAGGCAGTGTACTCGATTCAGGCAGTATACTCGATTCAGGCAGTGTACTCCATTCAGTCAGTGTCCTCCATGCACACAGTGTCCTCCGTTCAGGCAGTGTACTCTATAAAGGCAGTGTACTCCATAAAGGAAAGGCAGTGTACTCGATTCAGGCAGTGTACTCCATGCAGGCAGTGTACTCAATGCAGACAGTGTCCTCCAACAAGGCAGTGTCCTCCATGCAGGCAGTTTCCTCTATACAGGCAGTGAACTCCATAAAGGCAGTGTACTCGATTCAGGCAGTGCACTCCATGCAGGCAGTGCACTCCATTCAGGCAGTGTCCTCCATTTAGGCAGTGTACTCCATTCAGGCAATGTCCTCCATGCAGGAAGTGTACTCCATTCAAGCAGTGTCTATATTCAGGCAGTGCCCTCCATTCAGACAGTGCCCTCCATGCAGGCAGTGTCCTCCATGCAGGCAGTGCCCTCTATTGAGACAGTGTTCTCCATGCTTGCAGTGCCCTCTATTAAGGCAGTGTACTCAATGCTGGCAGTGTACTCCATGCAGGCAGTTTACTCCATGTTTGCACTGTCCCCCATGCAGGCATTGTCCCACATGCAGGGAGTGTACTCCATTCAGGCAGTGTCCTCCTTACAGGCAGTGCACTCCATGCAGGCAGTGTCCTCCATGCAGGCAGATTACTCCATGAAGGCAGTGTACTCCTATGCAGACAGTGTTCTCCATGAAGGCAGTGTACTCGATTCAGACAGTGTACTCCATGCAGACAGTGGGCCTCATTACAACCTTGGCGGAGGACCATGGTGCTATTAGCACCATGGTCCATGCCGCTAAGGTTGCAATTCCGCCATGGTGGATGACGGAAATACCGCCCCATTCCAAGGTGAGTGGGGCGGTAATTCCCCATTCACCAATGGCCCCTTCCCCATTCCCATTTTTGCCCCATAGGGCATAATGGGAATGGGGAAAGGCGATAATTACGGCACCGTAAATTACGGTGCCGTAATTATCGCCAAGGTCCCTTTGCGGCATGGCTTTTAACGCCTGCAAAAAGCAGGTGTTAAACAGCCATCCCGCAAAGGGAACCTTGTAATCAGGCATTAAGGGTCGGCGCCGTTTACGGCGCCGTAAACCCCTTAACGCCTGAGTTGGAATGAGGCCAAGTGTCCTCCATGCTTGCAGTGCCCTCCATTCAGGCAGTGCCCTTCATTCAAGCAGTCTACTTCATGCTTGCAGTGTTCTCCATTCAGGCAGTGTCTTCCATTCAGGCAGTGTCCTCCATGCAGGCAGTGCCCTCTATGCAGGCAGTGTCCTCCATGCAGGCAGTGTACTCCATGGAGGCAGTGTCCTTCATGCAGGTAGTGCCCTCCATGGAGGCAGTGTCCTTCATGCAGGCAGTGTACTCCATGCAGGCAGTGTCCTCCATGCCAGCAGTGTACTCTATGCAGGCAGTGTCCTCCATGCCAGCAGTGTACTCCATGAAGGCAGTGTACTCGATTCAGGCAGTGTACTCCATGCAGGCAGTTCACTCCGTTCAGGCAGTGCTCTTCATGCAGGCAGTGTACTCGATTCAGGCAGTGTCCTCGATTCAGGCAGTGTCCTCCATAAAGGCAGTCTACTCGATTCAGGGTGTGTACTCCATGCAGCCAGTGCTCTCCATGCAGGCAGTGTACTCGATTCAGGCAGTATACTCGATTCAGGCAGTGTACTCCATTCAGGCAGTGTACTCCATACAGGCAGTGTACTCGATTCAGTCAGTGTTCTCCATGCACACAGTGTCCTCCGTTCAGGCAGTGTACTCTATAAAGGCAGTGTACTCCATAAAGGAAAGGCAGTGTACTCGATTCAGGCAGTGTCCTCCATGCAGGCAGTGTCCTCCGTTCAGGCAGTGTACTACATAAAGGCAGTGTACTCCATAAAGGAAAGGAAGTGTACTCCATGCAGGCAGTGTACTCAATGCAGGCAGTGTCCTCCAACAAGGCAGTGTCCTCCATGCAGACAGTTTCCTCTATACAGGCAGTGAACTCCATAAAGGCAGTGTACTCGATTCAGACAGTGCACTCCATGCAGGCAGTGTACTCCATGCTGGCAGGGCACTCCATTCAGGCAGTGTCCTCCATTTAGGCAGTGTACTCCATTCAGGCAATGTCCTCCATGCAGGAAGTGTACTCCATTCAAACAGTGTCTACATTCAGGCAGTGCCCTCCATTCAGGCAGTGTACTCCATGCAGGCAGGGCACTCCATTCAGGCAGTGTTCTCCATTCAGGCAGTGCACTCCATTCAAGCAGTGTCTACATTCAGGCAGTGCCCTCCATGCTAGCAGTGTCCTCCATGCTTGCAGAGTCCTCCATGAAGGCAGTGTACTCCATGCTTGCAGTGTCCTCAATGCAGACAGTGTCCTCCAACAAGGCAGTGTCCTCCATGCAGGCAGTTTCCTCTATACAGGCAGTGAACTCCATAAAGGCAGTGTTCTTGATTCAGGCAGTGCACTCCATGCAGGCAGTGCACTCCATTCAGGCAGTGTCCTCCATTTAAGCAGTGTACTCCATTCAGGCAATGTCCTCCATGCAGGAAGTGTACTCCATTCAAGCAGTGTCTACATTCAGGCAGTGCCCTCCATTAAGAGAGTGCCCTCCATGCAGGCAGTGTCCTCCATGCAGGCAGTGTCCTCCATGCAGGCAGTGCCCTCTATTGAGACAGTGTCCTCCATGCTTGCAGTGCCCTCTATTAAGGCAGTGTACTCAATGCTGGCAGTGTACTCCATGCAGGCAGTATCCTTCATGCAGGCAGTTTACTCCATGTTTGCACTGCCCCCCATGCAGGCATTGTCCCACATGCAGGGAGTGTACTCCATTCAGGCAGTTTCCTCCTAACAGGCACTGTCCTCCATTCAGGCAGTGTACTCCATGCAGGCAGTGCCCTCCATGCAGACAGTGTACTCCATGCAGGCAGTGCCCTCCATGCAGACAGTGTACTCCATGAAGGCAGTGTACTCCATGCAGGCATTGCTCTCCATGCAGGCAGTGCCCTCCATGCAGACAGTGTACTCCATGAAGGCAGTGTACTCCATGCAGGCAGTGCCCTCCATGCAGACAGTGTACTCCATGAAGGCAGTGTACTCCATGCAGGCAGTGTACTCCATGCAGGCAGTGCCCTCCATGCAGACAGTGCACTCCACGCAGGCAGTGTACTCCATGCAGGCAGTGCCCTCCATGCAGGCAGTGCCCTCCATGCAGACAGTGTACTCCATGAAGGCAGTGTACTCCATGCAGGCAGTGCCCTCCATGCAGACAGTGTACTCCATGAAGGCAGTGTACTCGATTCAGGCAGTGTACTCCATGCAGGCAGAGCCCTCCATGCAGGCAGTGCCCTCCATGCAGACAGTGTACTCCATGAAGGCAGTGTACTCCATGCAGGCAGTGCCCTCCATTCAGACAGGGTACTCCATGAAGGCAGTGTACTCCATGCAGGCAGTGTACTCCATGCAGGCAGTGCCCTCCATACAGACAGTGTACTCCATGAAGGCAGTGTACTCCATGCAGGCAGTGCCCTCCATGCAGACAGTGTACTCCATGCAGGCAGTGTACTCCATGCAGGCAGTGCCCTCCATGCAGGCAGTGCCCTCCATGCAGACAGTGTACTCCATGAAGGCAGTGTACTCCATGCAGGCAGTGCCTTCCATGCAGACAGTGTACTCCATGCAGGCAGTTTCCTCCATTCAGGCAGTGTCCTCCAATCAGGCAGTGTCCTCCATGCTTGCAGTGCCCTTCATTAAGACAGTGTACTCCATGCTGGCAGTGTACTCCATGCAGGCAGTATTTTTTCATGCAGGCAGTTTTCTCCGTGCAGGCAGGTTATTCCATGCTTGCACTGTACCCCATGCAGGCATTCTCCTACATGCAGGGAGATTCAGGCAGTGTCCTCCTTACAGGCAGTCCGTGTACTCCATGTAGGCAGTGTCCTCCGTGCTTGCAGTGTCCTCCATTCAGGAAGTGCCCTTCATTCAGGCAGTTTACTTCATGCTTGCAGTGTTCTCCATTCAGGCAATGTCCTCCATTCAGGCAGTGTCCTCCATGCAGGCAGTGTCCTCCATGCAGGTAGTTTCCTCCATGCAGGCAGTGTCATCCTTTCGGGCAATGTCCTCCATGCAAGCCGTGTCCTGCCTGCAGGCAATGTTCTCCATGCAGGTAGTTCGCTCCATGCAGGCAGTGTCCTCCATGAAGGCAGTGTCCTCCATGTAGGTAGTGCCCTCTATTCAGGCAGTTTAGTCCATGCAGGCTGTGTCCACAATTCAGGCAGTGCCCTCCATTCAGGCATTCTACTTCATGCTTGCAGTGTTCTCCATTCAGGCTGTGTCATCCATGCAGGCAATGTACCCCATTCAGGCAGTGTCCTCCATTCAGGCAGTGTCCTCAATGCAGGCAGTGTCCTCCATGCAGGCAGTTTCCTCCATTTATGCACTGTCCTCCGTTGAGGCAGTGCCCTTCATGCAGGCAGTGTCCTCCATGCAGGCAGTTTCCTCCATTTAGGCACTTTCCTCCATTCAGGCAGTGCCCTTCATGCAGGCAGTGTACTCCATGAAGGCAGTGTACTCGATTCAGGCAGTGTACTCCATGCAGGCAGTGTCCTCCGTTCTGGCAGTGTCCTGCAAAAAGGCAGTCTACTCGATTCAGAGTGTGTACTCCATGGAAGAAGAGCTCTCCATGCAGGGAGTGTACTCGATTCAGGCAGTGTACTCGATTCAGGCAGTGTAGTCCATTCAGAGAGTGTACTCCATAAAGGCTGTGCACTCAATTCAGGCAGTGTCCTCAATGCAGGCAGTGTCCTCCATTCAGGCAGTGTACTCCATAAAGGCATTGTACTCGATTCAGGCAGTGTACTCCATGCTGGCAGTGTACTCCATGCAGGCAGAATTTTTCATGCAGGCAGTTTACACCATGCAGGAAGTTTACTCCATGCTTGCACTGTCCCCCATGCAGGCATTGTCCCCCATGCAGGGAGATTCAGGCAGTGTCCTCCTTACAGGCACTGTCCTCCATTCAGGCAGTGTACTCCATGTAGGCCATGTACTCCATGTAGGCAGTGTCCTCCGTGCTTGCAGTGTCCTCCATGCAGGCAGTGTCCTCCATGCAGGTAGTTTTCTCCATGCAGGCAGTGTATCCCATTTAGGCAGTGTCCTCCATTCAGGCAGTGTCCTCAATGCAGGCAGTGTCCTCCATACAGGCAGTGTTCTCCATTTAGGCACTGTCCTCCGTTCAGGCAGTTCCCTTCATGCAGGCAGTGTCCTCCACGCAGGCATTGTACTCCACGCAAGCAGTGTCCTCCATTCAGGCAGTGTACTCCATGCAGGCAGTGTCCTCCATTCAGGCAGTGTCCTGCATAAAGGCAGTCTACTCGATTCAGGGTGTGTACTCCATGCAGGAAGTGCTCTCCATGCAGGCAGTGTACTCCATTCAGGCAGTGTACTCCATAAAGGCTGTGTACTCTATTCAGGCAGTGTCCTCCATGCAGGCAGTGTCCTCCATTCAGGCAGTGTACTCCATAAAGGCAGTGTACTCGATGCAGGGAGTTTCCTCCATTCAGGCAGTGTGCTCCATAAAGGCATTGTACTCGATTCAGACAGTGTACTCCATGCAGGCAGTGTCCTCAATGCAGGCAGTGTCCTCCAATCAGGCAGTGTCCTCCATGCAGGCAGTGTCATCCACCCAGGCAGTAAACTCCATGAAGGCAGTGTACTCAATTCAGGCTGTGCTCCCCATCCAGGCAGTGTACTCCATGCAGGCATTGCACTGCATTCAGGCAGTGTCTACATTCAGGCAGTGTCCTTCATTGAGACAGTGACCTCCATGCAGGCAGTATCCTCCATGCAGGCAGTGTCCTCCATGCTTGCAGTGCCCCCCATTAAGGCAGTGTACTCCATGCTGGCAGTGTACTCCATGCAGGCAGCATCCTTCATGCAGGCAGTTTACTCAATGCAGGCAGATTACTTCATGCTTGCACTCTCCCCCATGCAGACATTGGGCCTCATTCCGAGTACGGCGCTAACCAATGGCGCTATTAACGCCTTGGTTGACGCCGTACCCGGACCGGCAGCGCCTTGGTGGTTGGCGGAATTACCGCCCCATTCCAAGGTTGGCGGGGCGGTAATTCCCCAATCCCCATTTACCCTTCCCCATTCCCATTCCTGCCCCATAGGGCATAATGGGAGTGGGGAAGGCGTCAATTACGCCACCGTAAATTACGGTGGCGTAATTAACATCAAGGTCCCTTAGCGCCATGGTATTTAACGCCTGCTAAAAGCAGGTGTTAAAAGCACCATGGCGCTAAGGGAACTCGGAGTATGGCGGTAAGGGATTACCGCCACCGCTCTCGTTAGCGGTGGCCGCTATCCCTTAGCGCCATACTCGGAATGAGGCCCATTGTCCCACATGCAGGGAGTGTACTCCATTCTGGCAGTGTCTTCCTTACAGGCACTGTCCTCCATTCAGGCAGTGTACTCCATGTAGGCAGTGTCCTCCATTCAGGAAGTTCCCTTCATTCAGGCAGTTTACTTCATGCTTGCAGTGTTCTCCATTCAGGCAGTGTCCTCCATACAGGCCGTGTCCTCCATACAGGCTGTGTCCTCCATGCAGGTAGTTTCCTCCATGCAGGCAGTATCATCCTTTCGGGCAATGTCCTCCATGCAAGCCGTGTCCTGCATGCAGGCAATGTCCTCCATGCAGGCAGTTCCCTCCATTCAGGCAGTGTCCTCCATGCAGGCAGTGTCCTCCATTCAAGCAGTGTCCTCCAAAAAGGCAGTCTACTCGATTCCGGGTGTGTACTCCATGCAGGCAGTGCTCTCCATGCAAACAGTGTACTCGATTCAGGCAGTGTACTCGATACACTTTTGGCAGTGCACTCCATAAAGACATTGTACTTGATTCAGGCAGTGTCCTCCATGCAGGCAGTGTCCTCCATTCAGGAAGTGTACTCCATAAAGGCAGTGTACTCCATGCAGACAGTGTTCTCCATGCAGGCAGTGTACTCCATAAAGGCAGTGTACACCATGCATGCAGGAAGTGTACTCCATGCAGGCAGTGACCTCCAATTATGCAGTGTCCTCATGCAGGCAGTGTCCTCCATACAGGCAGTGAACTCCGTTCAGGGTGTGTACTCCATGCAGGCAGTGCTCTCCATGCAGGCAGTGTACACAATTCAGGCAGTATACTCCATAAAGGCAGTGTACTCAATTCAGGCAGTGTCCTCCATGCAGGCAGTGTCCTCTGTTCAGGCAGTGTACTCCATAAAGGCAGTGTACTCCATGCAGACAGTGTCCTCATGCAGGCAGTGTACTCCATAAAGGCAGTGTACTCCATGCAGGGAGTGTCCTCCATTCAGGCAGTGCACTCCATGCAGGCAGTGTACTCTATTCAGGCAGTGTACTCCATGCAGGCAGTGTACTCAATGCAGGCAGTGTACTCCAATCAGGCAGTGTCCTCCATGCTTGCAGTGCCCTTCATTAAGGCAGTGTACTCCATGCTGGCAGTGTACTCCATGCAGGCAGTATTTTTTATGCAGGCATTTTTCTCCATGCAGGCAGTTTATTCCATGCTTGCACTGTACCCCATGCAGGCATTCTCCTACATGCAGTGTCTACATTCAGGCAGTGCCCTCCATTCAGGCAGTGTACTCCATGCAGGCAGGGCACTCCATTCAGGCAGTGTTCTCCATTCAGGCAGTGCACTCCATTCAAGCAGTGTCTACATTCAGGCAGTGCCCTCCATGCTAGCAGTGTCCTAGCAGTGTCCTCCATGCTTGCAGTGTCATCCATGAAGGCAGTGTACTCCATGCTTGCAGTGTCCTCCTTTGAGACAGTGTCCTCCATGCTTGCAGTGCCCCCCATTAAGGCAGTGCACTCCATGCTGGCAGTGTACTCCATGCAGGCAGTATCCTTCATGCAGGCAGTTTACCCCATGCAGGTAATTTACTCCATGCAGGCATTGTTTCACATGCAGGGAGTGTACTCCATTCAGGCAGTGTCCTCCTTACAGGCACTGTCCTCCATTCAGGCAGTGTACTCCATGTAGGCCGTGTACTCCATGTATGCAGTGTCCTCTGTGCAGGCAGTGTCCTCCATCAAGGCAGTGTTCTCCATGCTGGCAGTGTACTCGATGCAGGCAGTGCACTCCATTCAGACAGTTTACTCCATGCAGGCAGTGCACTCCATTCAGGCAGTTTACTCCATGCAGGTAGTTTACTCCATGCTTGCAGTGTCCCCCATGCAGGCATTGTCCCACATGCAAGGAGTGTACTCCATTCAGGCAGTGTCCTCCTTACAGGCACTGTCCTCCATTCAGGCAGTGTACTCCTTGTAGGCCATGTACTCCATGTAGGCAGTGTCCTCCGTGCTTGCAGTGGCCTCCATTTAGGAAGTGCCCTTCATTCAGGCAGTCTACTTCATGCTTGCAGTGTTCTCCATTTAGGCAGTGTCCTACATTCAGGCAGTGTCCTCCATGCAGGTAGTTTCCTGCATGCATGTAGTGTCATCCTTTTGGGCAATGTCCTCCATGCAAACCATGTCCTGCATGCGGGCAATGTCCCCCATGCAGGTGGTGTCCTCCATGTAGGTAGTGTCCTCTATTCAGTCATTCTACTTCATACTTGCAGTGTTCTCCATTCAGGCTGTGTCCTCCATGCAGGCAGTGTACCCCATTCAGGCAGTGTCCTCCATTCAGGCAGTGTCCTCCATGAAGGCAGTGTCCTCCATGCAGGCAGTGTACTCGATTTGAGGCAGTGTACTCCATGCAGGCAGTGTACTCAATGCAGGCAGTGTCCTCCAATCATGCAGTGTCCTCCATGCAGGCAGTGTCCTCCATACAGGCAGTCAACTTCATAAAGGCAGTGTACTCGATTCAGGCAGTGCACTCCATTCAGGCAGTGTCAACATTCAGGCAGTGCCCTCCATTCAGACAGTGCCACCCATGCAGGCAGTGTCCTCCATGCAGACAGTGTCCTCCGTGCTTGCAGTGCCCTCCATTAAGGCAGTGTACTCCATGCTGGCAGTGTACTCCATGCAGGCAGAATTTTTCATGCAGGCAGTTTACTCCATGCAGAAAGTTTACTCCATGCTTGCACTGTCCCCCATGCAGGCATTGTCCCCCATGCAGGGAGATTCAGGCAGTGTCCTCCTTACAGGCACTGTCCTCCATTCAGGCAGTGTACTCCATGTAGGCCATGTACTCCATGTAGGCAGTGTCCTCCGTGCTTGCAGTGTCCTCCATGCAGGCAGTGTCCTCCATGCAGGTAGTTTTCTCCATGCTGTTTGAATGGAGTACACTTCCTGCATGGAGGACATTGCCTGAATGGAGTACACTGCCTAAATGGAGGACACTGCCTGAATGGAGTGCCCTGCCTTGTTGGTGTACCCAATGCAGGCAGTGTCCTCCAATCAGGCAGTGTCCTCCATGCAGGCAGTGTCCTCCATACAGGCAGTGAACTTCATAAAGGCAGTGTACTCGATTCAGGCAGTGCACTCCATGCAGGCAGTGTACTCCATGCAGGCAGTGCACTCAATTCAGGCAGTGTCCTCCATTTAGGCAGTGTACTCCATTCAGGCAATGTCCTGCATGCAGGAAGTGTACTCCATGCAGGAAGTGTACTCCATTCAGGAAGTGTCTACATTTAGGCAGTGCCCTCCATTCAGACACTACCCCCATGCAGGCAGTGTCCTCCATGCTTGCAGTGCCCTCCATTAAGGCAGTGCACTCCATGCTGGCAGTGTACTCCATGCAGGCAGTATTTTTTATGCAGGCAGTTTTCTCCATGCAGGCAGTTTTTTCCATGCTTGCACTGTACCCCATGCAGGCACTTTCCCCCATGCAGGCATTCTCCTACATGCAGGGAGATTCAGGCAGTGTCCTCCTTACAGGCAGGCCCTGTACTCCATGTAGGCAGTGTCCTCCGTGCTTGCAGTGTCCTCCATTCAGGAAGTGCCCTTCATGCAGGCAGTTTACTTCATGCTTGCAGTGTTCTCCATTCAGGCAATGTCCTCCATTCAGGCAGTGTCCTCCATGCAGGCAGTGTCCTCCATGCAGGTAGTTTCCTCCATGCAGGCAGTGTCATCCTTTCGGGCAATGTCCTCCATGCACGCTGTGTCCTACATGCAGGCAATGTTCTCCATGCAGGTAGTTCCCTCCATGCAGGCAGTGTCCTCCATGCTTGCAGTGCCCCCCATTAAGGCAGTGCACTCCATGCTGGCAGTGTACTCCATGCAGGTAGTATCCTTCATGCAGGCAGTTTACCCCATGCAGGCAGTTTACTCCATGTAGGCAGTGCCCTCCATGCAGACAGTGTATCCATGAAGGCAGTGTACTCCATGCAGGCAGTGCCCTCCATGCAGGCAGTGTACTCCATGCAGGCAGTGCCCTCCATGCAGGCAGTGTCCTCCATGCAGACAGTGTACTCCATGAAGGCAGTGTACTCCATGCAGGCAGTGCCCTCCATGCAGACAGTGTACTCCATGAAGGCAGTGTACTCGATTCAGGCAGTGTACTCCATGCAGGCAGTGCCCTCCATGCAGGCAGTGCCCTCCATGCAGACCGTGTACTCCATGAAGCCAGTGTACTCCATGCAGGCAGTGCCCTCCATTCAGACAGTGTACTCCATGAAGGCAGTGTACTCCATGCATGCAGTGCCCTCCATGCAGGCAGTGCCCTCCATGCAGACAGTGTATTCCATGAAGGCAGTGAACTCCATGCAGGCAGTGCGCTCCATGCAGACAGTGTACTCCATGAAGGCAGTGTACTCGATTCAGGCAGTGTGCTCCATGCAGGCAGTTTCCTCCGTTCAGGCAGTGCACTCCATGCAGGCAGTCTCCTCCATGAAGGCAGTTACTCCATGAAGGCAGTGTACTCCATGCAGACAGTGTACTCCATGAAGGCAGTGTACTCAATTCAGGCAGTGTACTCCATGCAGGCATTGTCCCACATGCAGGGAGTGTACTCCATTCATGCAATGTCCTCCGTACAGGCAGTGTCCTCCATTCAGGCAGTGTACTCCATGCAGACAGTGGCTTCCATGCAGACAGTGTACTCCATGAAGGCAGTGTACTCGATTCAGGCAGTGTACTCCATGCAGGCAGTTTCCTCCGTTCAGGCAGTGCACTCCATGCAGGCAGTGTCCTCCATGTAGGCAGATTACTCCATGAAGGCAGTTTACTCCATGAAGGCAGTGTACTCAATTCAGGCAGTGTACTCCATGCAGACAGTGTCTTCCATGCTTGCAGTTCCCTCCATTCAGGCAGTGCCCTTCATTCAAGCAGTCTACTTCATGCTTGCAGTGTTCTCCATTCAGGCAGTGTCTTCCATTCAGGCAGTGTCCTCCATGCAGGAAGTGCCCTCTATGCAGGCAGTGTCCTCCATGCAAGCAGTGTACTCCATGGAGGCAGTGTCCTTCATGCAGGCAGTGCCCTCCATGGAGGCAGTGTCCTTCATGCAGAGAGTGTCCTCCATGCAGGCAGTGTCCTCCATGCCAGCAGTGTACTCTATGCAGGCAGTGTCCTCCATGCCAGCAGTGTACTCCATGAAGGCAGTGTACTCGATTCAGGCAGTGTACTCCATGCAGGCAGTTCACTCCGTTCAGGCAGTGCTCTTCATGCAGGCAGTGTACTCGATTCAGGCAGTGTCCTCGATTCAGGCAGTGTCCTCCATAAAGGCAGTCTACTCGATTCAGGGTGTGTACTCCATGCAGCCAGTGCTCTCCATGCAGGCAGTGTACTCGATTTAGGCAGTATACTCGATTCAGGCAGTGTACTCCATTCAGGCAGTGTACTCCATACAGGCAGTGTTCTCGATTCAGTCAGTGTCCTCCATGCACACAGTGTCCTCCGTTCAGGCAGTGTACTCTATAAAGGCAGTGTACTCCATAAAGGAAAGGCAGTGTACTCGATTCAGGCAGTGTACTCCATGCAGGCAGTGCACTCAATGCAGCAGTGTCCTCCAACAAGGCAGTGTCCTCCATGCAGGCAGTTTCCTCTATACAGGCAGTGAACTCCATAAAGGCAGTGTACTCGATTCAGGCAGTGAACTCAATGCAGGCAGTGTCCTCCATGCAGGCAGTGCCCTCTATTGAGACAGTGTCCTACATGCTTGCAGTGCCCTCTATTAAGGCAGTGTACTCAATGCTGGCAGTGTACTCCATGCAGGCATTGTCCCACATGCAGTGAGTGTACACCATTCAGGCAGTGTCCTCCTTACAGGCACTGTCCTCCATTCAGGTGGTGTACTCCATGTAGGCGATATACTCCATGTAGGCAGTGTCCTCCATGCTTGCAGTGTCCTCCATTCAAGACGTGCCCTTCATTCAGGCAGTCTACTTCATGTTTGCAGTGTTCTCCATTCAGGTAGTGCACTCCATTCAAGCAGTGTCTACATTCAGGCCGTGTCCTCCATGCTTGCAGTGTCCTCCATGAATGCAGTGTACTCCATGCTTGCAGTGTCCTCCACTGAGACAGTGTCCTCCATGCTTGCAGTGCCCCCCATTAAGGCAATGCACTCCATGCTGGCAGTTTGCTCCATGCAGGCAGTTTACTCCATGCAGTCAGTGCCCTCCATGCAGACAGTTTGCTCAATGCAGGCAGTGCACTCCATTCAGGCAGTTTACTCCATGCAGGTAGTTTACTCAATGCTTGCACTGTCCCCATGCAGGCATTGTCCCACATGCAGGGAGTGTACTCCATTCAGGCAGTGTCCTCCTTACAGGCACTGTCCTCCATTCAGGCAGTGTACTCCTTGTAGGCCATGTACTCCATGTAGGCAGTGTCCTCTGTGCTTGCAGTGGCCTCCATTTAGGATGTGCCCTTCATTCAGGCAATCTACTTCATGCTTGCAGTGTTCTCCATTCAGGCAGTGTCCTCCATTCAGGCAGTGTCCTCCATGCAGGCAGTGTCCTCTATTCAGTCATTCTACTTCATCCTTGCAGTGTTCCCCATTCAGGCTGTGTCCTTTATGCAGGCAGTGTGCCCCATTCAGGCAGTGTCCTCCATTCAGGCAGTGTCCTCAATGCAGGCAGTGTCCTTCATGCAGGCAGTGTCCTCCATTTAGGCAGTGTCCTCCATTCTAACAGTGCCCACCATGCAGGCAGTGTACTCCATGCAGGCAGTGCTCTCCATGCAGACAGTGTACTCGATTTAGGAAGTATACTCGATTCAGGCAGTGTACTCGATTCAGGCAGTGTACTCCATAAAGGCAGTGTACTCAATTCAGGCAGTGTCCTCCATGCAGGCAGTGCCCTCCGTTCAGGCAGTATACTCCATAAAGGCAGTGTACTCCATGCATACAGTGTCCTTGATTCAGGCAGTCGTCCATGCAGGGAGTGTACTCAATTCAGGCAGGTCCTCCAATCAGGCAGTGTCCTCCATGCAGGCTGTGCCCTCCGTACAGGCAGTGAACTCTGTTCAGGGTGTGTACTCCATGCAGGCAGTGTACTCCATGAAGGCAGTGTACTCCATAAAGGCTGTGTACTCCATGCAGACAGCGTCCTCATGCAGGCAGGGTACTCCATGCAGGCAGTGTACTCCATGCAGGGAGTGTCCTCCATCCAGGCAGTGTACTCCATGCAGACAGTGTACTCAAGTTGAGGCAGTGTACTCCATGCAGGCCGTGTACTTAATCCAGGCAGTGTCCTCCAATCAGGCAGTATCCTCCATGCAGGCAGTGTCCTCCATACAGGCAGTGAAATTCATAAAGGCAGTGTACTGGATTCAGGCAGTGCACTCCATGCAGGCAGTGCACTCCATTCAGGCAATGTCCTTCATGCAGGAAGTGTACTCCATGCAGGAAGTGTACGCCATTCAGGCAGTGTCTACATTCAGGCAGTGCCCTCCATTCAGACAGTGTTTCCCATGCAGGCAGTGTCCTCCATGCAGACAGTCTCCTCCATGCTTGCACTGTCCCCCATGCAGGCATTGTCCCCCATGCAGGGAGATTCAGGCAGTGTCCTCATTACAGGCACTGTCCTCCATTCAGGCAGTGTACTCCATGTAGGCCATGTACTCCATGTAGGCAGTGTTCTCTGTGCTTGCAGTGTCCTCCATTCAGGCAATGTCCTCCATTCAGGCAGTGTCCTCCATGCAGGCAGTGTCCTCCATGCAGGTAGTTTTCTCCATGCAGGCAGTGTATCCCATTCAGGCAGTGTCCTCCATTCAGGCAGTGTCCTCAATGCAGGCAGTGTCCTGCATACAGGCAGTTTCCTCCATTTAGGCACTGTCCTCCATTCAGGCAGTGCCCTTCATGCAGGCAGTGTCCTCCATACAGGCAGTGTACTCCATGCAGGCAGTGTCCTCCATTCAGGCAGTGTACTCCACGTAGGCAGTGTCCTCCATTCAGGCAGTGTCCTGCATAAAGGCAGTCTACTCGATTCAGGGTGTGTACTCCATGCAGGAAGTGCTCTTCATGCAGGCAGTGTACTCGATTCAGGCAGTGTACTCCATTCAGGCAGTGTCCTCCATAAAGGCTGTGTACTTAATTCAGGCAGTGTCCTCCATGCAGGCAGTGTCCTACATTCAGGCAGTCTACTCCATAAAGGCACTGTACTCCATGCAGGCAGTGTACTCCATGCAGGCAGTGTACTCCATGCAGGGAGTTTCCTCCATTCAGGCAGTGTGCTCCATAAAGGCATTGTACTCAATTCAGGCAGTGTACTCCATGCAGGCAGTGTACTCAATGCAGGCAGTGCCCTCCAATCAGGCAGTGTCCTCCATGCAGGCAGTGTCATCCGCCCAGGCAGTGAACTCCATGAAGGCAGTGTACTCAATTCAGGCAGTGCCCCCCATGCAGGCAGTGTACTCCATGCAGGCATTGCACTCCATTCAGGCAGTGTCCTCCATTCAGGCAGTGTACTCAATTCAGGCAATGTCCTCCATGAAGGAAGTGTACTCAATGCAGGCAGTGTACTCCATTCAGGCAGTGTCTACATTCAGGCAGTGTCCTCCATTGAGACAGTGACCTCCATGCAGGCAGTATACTCCATGCAGGCAGTGTCCTCCATGCTTGCAGTGCCCTCCATTAAGGCAGTGTACTCCATGCTGGCAGTGTACTCCATGCAGGCAGTATCCTTCATGCAGGCAGTTTACTCCATGCAGGCAAATTACTTCATGATTGCACTCTCCCCCATGCAGACATTGTCCCATATGCAGGGAGTGTACTCCATTCTGGCAGTGTCTTCCTTACAGGCACTGTCCTCCATTCAGGCAGTGTACTCCATGTCGGCAGTGTCCTCCATTCAGGAAGTTCCCTTCATTCAGGCAGTTTACTTCATGCTTGCAGTGTTCTCCATTCAGGCAGTGTACTCCATAAAGGCAGTGTACTCCATGCAGGCAGTGTACTCCATGCAGGCAGTGTACTCCATAAAGGCTGTGTACTCCATGCAGGCAGTGTCCTCATGCAGGCAGGGTATTCCATGCAGGCAGTGTACTCCATGCAGGGAGTGTCCTCCATTCAGGCAGTGTACTCCATGCAGACAGTGTACTCAAGTTGAGGCAGTGTACTCCATGCAGGCCGTGTACTCAATCCAGGCAGTGTCCTCCAATCAGGCAGTGTCCTCCATGCAGGCAGTGTCCTCTATACAGGCAGTGAAATTCATAAAGGCAGTGTACTGGATTCAGGCAGTGCACTCCATGCAGGCAGTGCACTTCATTCAAGCAGTGTCCTCCATTTAGGCAATGTACTAAAGGCAATGTCCTTCATGCAGGAAGTGTACTCCATGCAGGAACTGTACTCCATTCAGGCAGTGTCTACATTCAGGCAGTGCCCTCCATTCAGACAGTGCCACCCATGCAGGCCGTGTCCTCCATGCAGACAGTCTCCTCCATGCTTGCACTGTCCCCCATGCAGGCATTGTCCCCCATGCAGGGAGATTCAGGCAGTGTCCTCCTTACATACAGGCACTGTCCTCCATTCAGGCAGTGTACTCCATGTAGGCCATGTACTCCATGAAGGCAGTGTTCTCTGTGCTTGCAGTGTCCTCCATTCAGGCAATGTCCTCCATTCAGGCAGTGTCCTCCATGCAGGCAGTGTCCTCCATGCAGGTAGTTTTCTCCATGCAGGCAGTGTATCCAATTCAGGCAGTGTCCTCCATTCAGGCAGTGTTCTCAATGCAGGCAGTGTCCTGCATACAGGCAGTTTCCTCCATTTAGGCACTGTCCTCCATTCAGGCATTGCCCTTCATGCAGGCAGTGTCCTCCATACAGGCAGTGTACTCCATGCAGGCAGTGTCCTCCATTCAGGCAGTGTACTCCATGTAGGCAGTGTCCTCCATTCAGGCAGTGTCCTGCATAAAGGCAGTCTACTCGATTCAGGGTGTGTACTCCATGCAGGAAGTGCTCTTCATGCAGGCAGTGTACTGCATGCAGGCAGTGTACTCCATGCAGGGAGTTTCCTCCATTCAGGCAGTGTGCTCCATAAAGGCATTGTACTCAATTCAGGCAGTGTACTCCATGCAGGCAGTGTACTCAATGCAGGCAGTGTCCTCCAATCAGGCAGTGTCCTCCATGCAGGCAGTGTCATCCGCCCAGGCAGTGAACTCCATGAAGGCAGTGGACTCAATTCAGGCAGTGCTCCCCATGCAGGCAGTGTACTCAATGCAGGCAGTGTCCTCCAATCAGGCAGTGTCCTCCATGCAGGCAGTGTCATCCGCCCAGTCAGTGAACTCCATGAAGGCAGTGTACTCAATTCAGGCAGTGCTCCCCATGCAGGCAGTGTACTCCATGCAGGCATTGCACTCCATTCAGGCAGTGTCCTCCATTCAGGCAGTGTACTCAATTCAGGCAATGGGCCTCATTATGACCCTGGCGGAAAGTAACTGACATGACCGCCATGGCGTAAATAGCGTTTCCGCCATTGCACGATGGAGTAAAGTGCGGCTAATTCTGACCCATCGGGCACGAGCATCACGCCATGGCGGAAGTGCAAAGTCCGCGATGGCGGAAATGACCCCAAAACGCCCCTTACCGCCGTCGTACGGCGCCCTAGGTGCAATTCCGCCACCCATCTTAGCGGTCACCGTAATGAGCGGTCAGCGCAAATTACGGTCACCGTAAATATACGGAAACGGAAGTAAAAACATGGGGCCGGAACGGGAAACAGCACGCCGAACACCTATAAAATCAGAATCCCAACACAACCATTAAAAATCAGACCCTGAGACACATCCAACCCGTTAGCCACCCCAGCCAAAAAAATAAATATGGGAAAAGTAGCTAAAAAAGCATGCGATCG